>NC_056733.1:1377492074-1377667074 GCF_019279795.1 Protopterus annectens
CTGGAAACCCTTATAAGAAGAGATATGTATCCTCCATATTGACTTAGTATGTTTTTTGTATAAACTGTGGATTACTGGATGAGTTATGTAAGTTATGTATGAACTGATACTTAAGCATATTAAACAAAATAATAATTGAAATAAAACCACTTTATTGTCAAGTACTGAGTTAGTGCGTTCATTATAAACATGGAACTGAAGTAGCACAATTTAATGGTATTTAGTAATTTCCTTATGCAATCTAGTGGTGAATGCCTTAGGAAGGCCAGGAAAAACAGTATACATTGTCAAGCCTTCACAAGTTCTACTGTTATATATTCAAACAATTTCACAAAATTCAAAAGGCAAGATCTCTTCTTAAAACCATGCTGTTCTATATTTAACAGAATGGTTCTCTGCATCCTTTTGGGCAAGCTCACTTATGACTGTCTCCATGATTTTACCCATAATAGCGGTTATTCTGATGAGAATAAATTGATTTGGTTGGATGTGAACCTTTCTTTGTGATATGATACCAGTATAGCTTCTCACCATAGAATAGCAATATGTTCATTTTATCAAGTCTTTCTTGTTTCTGTTCAGAAGCCCATTCAGGCATTTTTTTCTTGTCTCACAGATCTTTAGGTTTTTAATTTTACTTTGACAGCAGTTACTTGGAAGGTCTGACCTCATCTGTGCAGCAGTCAGTTTGTTTTCTCATTGTGAAGTTTACACAAAACTTTTCTGCATGCACATTTATTACATCTTGTACCTGGCTAATCCCCTCACAACTCATTAATAATTAGGTTGCATTCAAAAATGTTCCCATGTGAATTTCCAGTGTAATTAAATAGTCCTTATTATTCATTTAAACTTTGAGACAGACTTGATAAAAAGTCAGGTCTGTTTCTCTTCATAGTCTTCTTATGCCTTAATCATTTCTCATGTCACAAATTATTTTTATCTGTTATATATAAATCATATAATTCACAAACACTAACTCTTTTCTTTACTTCACTGACATAACTACACATAGTTCTTGTTATTTCCCTCACGGTTTTCATTTTATATTGCACTTTACTATTTCTTGATCCCTTTTGCCCCACTTTGTATTATATTAGTGTATTGTGGTTGATTACATACTGTAATGTATCTCACATGTTTACTGTTATTGCTTGCTTGTTTCCTTAATGCATTTGCACGTGGTCCAGGTCATAGTTTAAGAGAGTCCTCAGAACAACAAACAAAGAGTGTTAATAAGTAACACTAGATTAAACGGAATAAATAAATATCTAAATAATGTTCTGTACATGTAAATAAGAAGAAATACTGGTTAAATGGCAGAATCGTTTGCCAATAACAGTAATTCCTACACTTTGATGTCCAATTATTATATTAATCACTGCAGATATTTTCCTTACTTCTCGACAATGCCTTTTTACTTCTGAAAAACTGTCATATCAGGATGATTAGTAAATAACAAAGAAACACATAAGATACATTTTGGCCTTATTTAGGTGTACTTTCAAAATTAATTCTTTTAGAAGAACTGTTTACCAACTCACCATATTCCTGAATCTTGTTTTAAGTGTTTCCAGGTTTCCCATAAAATTATATATGTTGAATCATTACTCAATGGACAGAGCTTGTCTTGTATGTATGTTGAATGATGCTTCAAAATTGGATGTCAGTTCTGAAAAAAATGACCCAGAGTAAGTTGTTCTTATGAGTAGGGGTGGTTTTATCTTCATATCACTTTCATAAATTGGCACAATCTCCATTATTATCAGAATTTATTTCTCTGTGCTTTTCCTACTTTTGTCTGTTACCACCTACTGGACATGAGCCCTTTACCACAGATAGATATGGATAGAATGAGTATTACATAAAACAGCCCTTCTGGAAATTTTAGCATCAGACACCCTATATGTAATAATGCAATGGTTGCATGACAGCTTAGTGAGTAGTTGTTTACTGAAAGTCACAACACTGAATACAAAATCCTAAATTGTCAAAATGTTGAAATTGTACAATGTTAAACTCAAAACACAGCCTGGGATTCAGTAAACTCCATGTAGGCTTCTTTTGAAGCTAAGATGGCGTTTACATGTGTGCATGGTCATGCATGATGAGCAGCAGCGCTCTTCACATAATCATGCCACAAATCACATTTAAAAGTAAATAAGCATGGTTTCATGGTCGGTAACAGTATTGCCAGCCAGGAAATCATGTAAGCCAACATGCATAGCAATCCTGTTTAAGTCAGAGTACAGAAGGTTTGTGGTTTTCCATAGAATGCCACAATGATCTCCAGGGCTTAACCAATAATAGTTTTCCTAGCTCTCAATCTGTTAGTGCAAGACATCTAGACAAAATCTAGCATAAGGGGGGGACAATGCTCCAGACATAGGGACAAACCTGACATATTTTCTCTTTAGAAATCTGCTAGAATAACAAGAGGTTTGTGTTAAGATACATTTTCTAAAGGTTTGAAGTTCGAAACCCATTCATGTAATTACTGAGTCACATCAGTCCTGAGAACATCCCAGTGACATGGCAAAAAAACAAAAATTTGATAAGGAACACAACAAAAGATATATAAGGCAAAAATATGGACTTTCTCTGAACAACTGGACAGTTGAGAGGTATGATAGTTATGTATATGCTCAAACACAGTACAGGACAGTGTATACAGTGCAGAGTATTGTGAAATCCCATTTATGGCATTATTATTTATTTATTTTATTTATTTATTTTTTGCATTTGTTTACCGGGAAAGTCCACTGGGCTGACGAGAGCCCATTTTCAGTGGAGGCCCGGGGAGAAAAGCTCCAATAGATTAATACGATGAGGAAAACTACTTTACATTTATTTTATTTATTTATTTGTTTATTTATTTGCAGTTGGTTTACCAGGATAGTCCATTGGGCCTAGAAGAACCCATTTTCAATGGAGTCCTGGAGAGAAAAGCTCCAAGACAGGTACAAAGTTACTTAGTTATACATTTGAAAATTGTATATTTACAATGGAAGAGTTATGGTTACAGTAGATTGTTGTGTCTTTCGGCTTTTCCCGGTTAGGTGTCGCCACAGCGGAACTCCGGTCCTCTAATGATTGGCAGTAGATTTTTACGTGCCAAGTTGCCAGCCCTGACGCACAACCTTCAGTGATGGTGCACCCATTCACGCATGTCTGCACACAGAAGATGCTCTAGCTGAGAATCGAACAGGACAACGTCTTACTGTGAGGCGACAATGCTACTGCAGCATCACCTCCGCAGTTATGGTTACAGTAGGTAAACATCTTAATTAATAAATTACATTGAATGATACATTTATAGATACAATTTCACAAAAGATGTTATGCAGAAAAAGGAATTAGTACCTACTAGGCCAAAGCTTGAAGTAGGAGACTCCAGTAAGATGTTGTGATATATGTAGAGAGGAGAATGTGATTATGTAGGGTGGGAGCAGGAGCATTCCCACTGAGATGTTAGATGTGAGTGAAGTAATTTTTTAAAGGTAGAGGGATTAGCTGTGGTGCAGATGGATGGTGGTAGGAAGTTCCATAGATGAGCAAGTATGAAGGATAATATATTTTTTTGCCTGGGGGATGGATGGGTTTATACAGTTCTATTAGGTTCTGGTTGTTAGATCTTAAGAGTCATTCTGGGAGGTGCATTTTAAAGGTAGAGGAGAGGGAGGGACAGAGGGAGGGTTGGAAAATGAGTTTGTGTACATGAAGAAGCTGGGTAAGGGAGAGATAGTTGGGGAGTTCTAACCAGCTAAGTTTATGAAGGGATGCAAAGTGATGTGAAGAATACTTGTGGCCAGTGGCAAATTTGGCAATTTTATTGTAGCAAGAAGAGAGCTTTGTCTTGAGAGAGGATTGTAAGTTAGATAGGAGTGGGGCACCATAAAGAAGAGAAGGGATAAGAAATGTGGTAGAAAGAGTGAGCTTAGTAGAGGAGGTAAGGTAGCGATTGTGGCAGTAGAGCATGCCTAGTTTCTGGTGTTTTTTATGTTAGTTTCTAGGCTGGAATTGAATTTGAGCTGGACATCAATATGGATACCTAATAGTTTGGCCTCAGATAGCAGTTTGAGAGATGTATTGTCCTGGCTGGTGATAGAGAATAAATTTCTGTCTAATACAGTGGTTTATGAGGAGGTGAATGCAATTAGTTTAGTTTTTGAGGCATTGAGAGCTAGGTGATTATCTATCACCCATTTTTCAGTGGTAAAGAATGTATCTTGAGTTAGTTTCAGGATTGTAGGGATGGAGGTGGCAGAGCAGATTATAGTTGAGTCATCAGCGTTTTGGATAAGATTAGTGTTGGGGATTGAATGGTGGCAGTTATTTATGAAAATATTAAAGAGGAGGAGGCCTAGTATGGAACCTTAGGGTACATCAGTGGGGGTGTTCAGGAATGATGAGGTGGCATTTTTCCATTTGACTGATTATTGTCTGTTGGAGAGGTAACTAGTGAACCAGTTAAGAGAGGAGAGGGATATATTTAGATTCGAAAGTTTTGCAAAAAGGTTATGAGAGATGGTATTGAAAGCTTTAGAGAGATCAAGAAGGAGAGTAGATGCAATACTGATCTCAAAACTTTACTAAAAGCGCAACTAAAAACATGCTGGCTATGCCCTTGCAACTCCCACTCTAATATCATCCACCCCATCCAACCACTACCTTTCTTTCCACTCCACTAACTACCTTGATTATAGCAAGCTCAGATGCTCATAAGCCAGTACTTATTATACAGCATGAACTTCTTCTTCTTGTAACATTTGTTAATGTCTGGTATGCACTTCACAGATAAAGATTCTAGTTGTCTACTGATGTACTATTTTCTTCATCTGTAAATATGTTGTAAGTAATTGCTATGTAAATTGTTATTCACTATGTAATCCAGTGTATATACTGTCTGTTTATTTTAACTGTGGAGCTTTTCTCCCCGGGCCTCCGCTGAAATGGACCTACGTCCAGTCGGACACTCCCGGTCAACAAATTTAAATAAATAAATAAATAAATAAAAAATACAGCCAGAGTCCTGGTCTTTGTTCACTATTTCTAGAAAGGAAAGAAGGGCAGTCATAGTACTGTGATTGGGTCTGAATCCATGTTGTTTGGGAGTTAGTAAGTGATTGTCAATAAGATAGGGAAGGAGTTGGAGATGGATACATTTTTCCAGGAGTTTAGAGATGGGAGATAGGATGGCAATGGGGCGGAAGTTTATGATGCTATTATCATTGCCTCCTTTGTGCAGGGGTATGATGAAAGCCTTTTCCCAAAGTTGGGGTACATAGGCTTCTTGGATAGAGCGATTTATTAAAACGCTGATGGGGAAGGCAATTGCTTCAGATGATATGTTGAGGATGTAAAAGGGAATGCTTTTGGGGCAGGTGAGCATGGTTTTAGTTTCTGAAGTAGTTTTTTTATGGTAGATGTAAGTATGGGTTTTATAGAGAAGGGAGGGATTGAGAGGAGGGGGAATTTGAGGGTAGGGTTAAAGGGGTTGATATGGGGGGAAAAACAGAAGTAGATGCTGTAGTGTTGTTAGAGAAAGATGAGGTTACTTTAGTAACTGAGTCAATGAAAAAAAGAGTTAAACTGAGTGGCCAGGTCTATGGCAGGTGCATTAGAGTCTGGGCTGGGGGTATCTTTATTACTGGGATTAAGTAGGGTAGAGATGCCTTTCCAAAATTTTTGTGGAGTTGTTTTATTGCTATTTTGAAGAAGGGAAAAATAATTTTGTCGGTCTATTATAATAAGCTTTTTGACCTTGTTGCGAAGGATTCTTTATTCGATAAGGGTGGAGGGAGTCTTATTTTTCTGGTAATGCAACCAGGCTTTATCTCTAAGGTGCATGGTAACTAGAATATTTTCAGTTAGCCAAGGTGCGGTTTTGCTTTTTATTCTTTTAGATTTTATTGGTGCATAACTTTTTAAGAGATTCAAGAAAGTTGTATTGAAATAGGTAGCAGCTGTTTCCAGGGGCAGAGTTTTTAGAGGGCTCCAGTTCATTGATTTTAGGGAATTTGAAAAGGTAAAAAGATTAAAGTTCTTTAGACTGCGAATAGACATATAGTTATGGGATAGTTGTAGGGGGGAAGGGAGATGGTGGGTGAAAGTGGGGAGGTGGTCGCTGAAGGAATCAGGAAGGGTACCACTATCAGTGAAGTAATGGGGGTGAGAGACAAAGATCCAGTCTAGGATACTACTGCTGGAAAGATTTTTTGAGGGTCTGGTTGTAGAGTTAATAAGCTGAGAGAAATTAAAGAGGTTAATACTTAGGGGGGTTGTGGGGGATTGAATGGAGGTCCAATTAATATTCATATCTCCAAATATTGTAGTTTCATTACTGATGTTACTAGAAAGCCATGAGAGGATATGCTCGAGTATTGGGATATTATCTCCGGGGGGAATGAAAAGTGAGACTATGCATATGTGTTTGTGTTTATTTAGTTGTAGAAGAGCTAGGATTAGTTCTGTGTTGGCAAATTGCGGGATGGGTTTGTTGTAGGGAGTAATGGATAAGGAGGATAAGTACATAAGAGCTACTCCTCCACCATTTTTGTGATTTCTGTCTTTTCTTATGATAGAGTAGGTGGGTGGTGCTATTTTGCAGTCTTTTATATGTGGTTTTAGTCAGGTTTCAAAGATACACAGGATGTCTGGTTTATTGTGGGTAAGCCAAGCATGGAGGTTGGGAATTTCATTAGCTATGCTTTGGGAATTTAGTGAGGTTAATAGGATGGATTTGGAGGTAGAGGAGGTAGTGTGAGGGCTTGGCTTAGGGTGTATATCTCCGGATATAAGAATGGCAGATAGGTGTTGAAATAAGCTAGAGAGTTAATTGCACTTCCTGGTATGTAAGTTGAGTATTGTTAAGTTTTTGAGAGTTTTGATGGTTAGTGGGGGAGTAGAGTGGTTATACAAAGGAATAGGTTTATAGGGAAAGAATAGATGATTATTGATGGGGTATAGGCATGAGGATATTGGGATAGAGGAACATGAGTGTGGTGTAGGGAAAGGGGTAGTAATATGAAATGATGGTGAGTGGTTGCTGGTTAGGGGATGAGTATGATAATATATATGGGATAAGATTAGGAGAAGAAGTATTTGAGATAAGAAGGGTATGATGTTTGGGCTCATAATGGGATTGGAAGTAGTAAGTGTGAGTATGATGTAGTGGGAGGAGTAAAGAAGGAGAGACGAGATGGAAAAAAAGGGCTATTACTAAGAGTAAGTAGGGTAATAGAATTAGGCTGAATAGAGAGGAGGTGTGAGTGGTTAGAAGAGAGGAGGTAGGAGTGGTTACAGGAGTGGGTAAGGTGCCAGAGTTTGGTTTGCTAGTGAGGAGATGGGAGTGGTTAGAAGAATATAAGTTTAGATGCATTGAGAGTGGGTGGAATTTGGGGGTAGGGTATGGGGAGCGGAGTGAGCCTGCAGGGCGATCAGAGCGGTTAGAGCCACAAATGGAAACAATCAATGAGAGAGTGAATCAGGCAATGAAAATGCAAGCAAAAAATAAGGTAACAGAGTAGTGGGTTGTAGCTTTGGGCTTAGTTTGTAACTATGGTTTAATTATTCTGGGTTATACTATGTTTAAGCTAAAAGCCAGAAGGTGTGAATGTCTATGAAAAACTCTGCTCGAAGGGATTCTGAGTAGAAATATGATGAAGAACAGTGAGGCTATACTGCCACCTAGTGGCTAGGGTGGTTGTAGCTAAATGTGTGGATAAAAGAGACCACTGCAGGCTGCTAGCAATGCACAAAGGGATAGTTCATTTATCAGTATGGTTAGGCAAAAGAATGGAGGTCAAAACAGTACAGAAAACACATACACTGTTAGGTCTTGGTCAGCAGCGCGTTTGCTGTTTTCTCTTTTGTTATTTTTTTTATGATAGTTGTCTTTAGGTTCCAGATGCCTTGATGTTATAGGGTGGTTCAGGGTGATATCATGGAAAAAAACACCTTGACTGGTGGGTGGAAGAGGACTTTACAAAACTGTTAGGTCTTGGTCAGCAGCGCATTTGCGGTTTTCTCTTTTGTTATTTTTTTTTATGATAGTTGTCTTTAGGTTCCAGATGCCTTGATGTTATAGGGTGGTTCAGGGTGATATCATGGAAAAAAACACCTTGACTGGTGGGTGGGAGAGGACTTTACAAGACTGTTAGGTCTTGGTCAGCAGCATGTTTGCTGTTTTCTCGTTTGTTATTTCTTTTATGATAGTTGTCTTTCGGTTCTAGGTGCCTTGATGTTATAGGGTAGTTCAGGGCGATATCATGGAAGAAAAACACCTTGTGAAAATTCCAGAGGTAACCATCACAAGGTGGTTTCTATATTTACATATGTTACTACAAACATATACATAAATACTACTAGCAATGAGGTACATTTTCCACAGAAAAAATGGTTCTTACTTAGAAACTCTGCATAGCAGTACAGAGGTGGCTACCACAAGGTAGTTACAGTGTTTACAATGGAGTCAACCATGCAATTCATCAGTAAGGCAGTACAGCTTGCTACTATACAACCTAGCTGCTATAAGATGTAGTAGTATAGAAAAGTGAATTTAGAGGCAGCAAAGATTGTAAGTTAAATTATGAAGAGAGCAGTACTAGGAGTGCTAATAAAGGAGAGAGAGTTAAGTGACAGCATTAGAGAGGGTACTGCAGTTGCAGATCCACTTGGAAAGAAGATGACTTTGGAGGGCAGATTTGAATTTGAAGGGGTGTTGTTCAGAGCATACAGAAGAGGGGAGTTCATTCCAGTGCCTGGCCATAGTCCAGGAATATAGAAGTTTACCAACTGGAAGGTTTGTTTTGTAGACTTGAAGTAAGTTTTGATATTCTGAGCATAGTGACCTAGTGGGGGAGTAAGGGGTGACTAAGGAGTTGAGTGCAGGGCAGTCTTGTGGTTTGTATATTAGTCTATGAGAAGTAGTTAGTTGGAAACTCATAGCTGGCTTTAGGCACCAGTGAACCCTGTGGTCACTGGGGGCCCCTGTTTCCTGGGGGGCCCCCAACCACTGCAAGTTATCTTTTCTTGATATTTTGTAACATGTCCATCAATGCATACCTTGGAGTTTAAGAACAGCTGATGCTTCTGATCTTCAGGATGGTTTTCTCATACAGGAAGTTTTATAAACACTGGCAGAAGACTGATGCTATAACTCCCAAACTCTTTGTTGAATAGTTCAGCACAATACCAATAATATCAGAATAAAGGCTCAAAATCAGGATCATGTTTTAAATATTACTCTAATGTAATTAACAATTTAAGAGAATAACACATTTTGCATCAATATGCATTGTTTTGCTCAATAAATATAAAACTCTGATGTCTGTATCTGGATTTAATGTCTGTAGTCCTGAATGATTCACAAGCAAATCAAACTTTTAAGAAGGACACAGCAAAATTATGAGCAAAATCAGGGAAGGTCTGTGAAATCATGGACAGTGACAGGTTTGGATTACTCCTCATTGAGGTAAATAAAAGTGACTTACACCTGCTACTGTTTAAATGCTATATAGCAGTCACTGATCTGGTGTTCCAGTAGCAGTGGTACAAAACTAGTAATGCTATGGCTTATGTGTGTGAGTGTGTGTGTGTGTGTGTGTGTGTGTGTGTGTGTGTGTGTGTGTGTGTGTGTGTGTGTGTGTGTGTGTATACATGTGTGTATACATGTGTGTGTAAAATGTATCAATGACTTTTATCTGTGTGCACACATCCAGTAATGCCAGGACAGATACATTATTCTTCTGGATATTAGTAAAAAATGTAGCTAACAAGTAATTATATTTCAAAAGAGAGGCACAAAATATGTCACATAACATTTAGACACTTAGATCTTTAAAGAACCTGGGGCCCCCCACTCCCCAGATTATACAAATGGATACAGGGAGCTCACTTAATCATCCTTGACTTTGTAGGGGCCCACAAAAGCTGTTGCTGGTTGGGGAACAGTGGGCCCCACAAAAGCTGTTGCTGGTTGGGGAAAAGTGAGTAGAAAAAAATGTATTCATTTTCTGATTATGCTCATTAACCTGAACAGGCTGTGATATGACCCTGTTAGGATAAAGCTGATAATGGCCTCTGCCCTCATCTGTAGCCATGCTAATACCAGCACTGCTTGGATGTGTGTGTAAAGGAAGCTACTGTAGGGTGTGTTTGTGTGTGCATGTGTGTGTGTGTGTGTGTGTGTGTGGGGGGGGGGTTGTGTGGCTGTATCTTTAATTTTCATCACAGTCAAACCTTAGAGGTGTGCACATGAGGTCATTATACTTTGTGTTTGGGCTCAGGACTGTGTGGTCATTATTTTGTTTTACTTTTCTCACAGACCTCAGAGATGTACAATGAAGGTTACTATGGCTTGTGTAGGGGGAGGGTACTGTCTAGGAACAACAAATACATTGCTGCAGTCATTATATGTTTCACTTTCCTCACAATCACACTTCAGGAATGCATACAGTTAGCTGCCTGCCACAGTTTGGGTTGAGGAGTGAGGAGGCATGCTATGTATATGTATGTCTGCAGTGACTTGAAATACATGACTGTGGCAGTTTGAACCTTTGCTTTCATCCTAGCCTAACACCAGAGGGATACTTAGTCAGTCTTTTTTGGGGGGGTTGGGGGTTAGGGAGTGAGGCATTTCCCAGATAGGACTTCTGTATCCAGGCAACAACTAGCTTGTTAGTTTATTGCTGTTGCAATTTTTGTCATCTTTGAACATTAAGTCTCAGGTACAACTTATGTCTTTCTTGAAAGAAAAAAATAAGACTGAAATTGTTTTCTTTTAGGTCACCACTGGATTAAAAGGCTGGGAAAATGCTCTAAAATACACCCCAGAGCATCTATAACCCTATGGCTTCTTGGGTCCTGGCTTATTTGAGTTATTTCCTAAATGGTTATTACTGTGCTGTCTTGGTCAGAAATGTGTGTTGACAGGATGCAAGGAAAACTTAAGCTGTACAGCAACACAATTTATTTCCTCAATCATAATTTCTGTTCAAGTCATCATTGGTTGAAAAGACTGTGTAAAAAGAAAAAAAACAAATCTTTAAAATGCACTTCAGAGCATATATGGAGTTATGGCTTCTTGAAAAAACTGAAGAGTAAGGCTAATGAGGGAAAAGGAAGATAAAAGTAGTGTGCATAGTATGGGGAGTTCAAGATGGAGAAAAAAATGGGGAAGACTGGTGGGTATGTATGTGTGTGTGTGTGTGTGGGGGGGGGGTGATGAAACAGTAGGTCTAGGGTGCCATTTCACCTAAGTTCAGACCTGTACTTAAAGTTGCTGCAATGTATCTTTGTTGCAACTAAATGCCAGTAACTGTAAATGTCCCTTTGTGAGATGGTCCAACATACTGTGGTGCATAAGGCTGTTGTAATGTAAGAATATTGTAGCTACAGGTCAGTCTGTGCACACTACTCCTAAAAGTTTGCCATATGAACTAAAATGTTGCTTAGGAAGAGTGGCAGTGACAAGATGATACGTAGACTTGAAGTGCCAAAGGGCCCCCCAACTTGACATTTGCTAGGGGCTCCCAAAATGCTATCACTGGCTCTGTAGAGATGTAGCAGGAATTGTGGGAATTTCAACCAGTGGAGTTGCCTTAAGGCTATACAATGATGGGTAGAATAATGACAGAAGAAAATTTGGCAACTTTGTTGTAACAGGATTTTAACTTCAGTTTTAAAGAGGAGTGCATATTAGTTAGTAAAGGAGCACCATAGGTTAGAGAAGGAAGCCGATAAGAGAGGGCAAAGGCTTGTTTAGTAGCAGGAGAGAGGAATTTATAGTGCCTGCATAGGAAGCCAAGCTTTTTATGGGTTTTGGAAATGTTGGATTAGATATAAAGATCAAATTTTAGAGTGCTGTTATTTATGACCCCTAAGAGTTTGGTATTGGTGACGAGTTTGATCTTTATGGAGTTCAATGAGAAAATGTTAAAGTCTTGGACATTGATAGAAGTATGCTTTTTAGGGGTGAACAACGTAAGTTTTGTGTTTTTTGGCATTTAAGGACAGGTGATTTTGGTAAAGCCAGGATTCAACAGTAGAGAAAGCTATTTGTGTTATGTGTTGTAGGATGATGGGGTTAGGGGCAGAACAAACTATAGTCGAGTCATCAGCATACTGAACTAGGGAGGAGTGAGGTAAGGCTTGGTGTAAATCATTAATGAAAATATTAAATAGGAGGAGGCCAAGAATTGAGCCTTGGGGGATGCCGGTAGGATTATGGAGGAATGGAGAGATTGAGTGCTGCCATTTGATGGCATACTGTCTGGAATGTAGATAACTTTCAAGTCAAGCAAGGGATGAAGTAGACAGGCCTATAGAGGAGAGTTGAGAAAGAAGGATAAAATGGGATATGGTCTCAAAAGCCTTTGAAAGATCTAGGAAAAGGGTGGATGCTATATGGCCAGAGTCACAGATTTTGTAAATGATATCTACAAAGGATAGGAGAGCAGTAGAGGTACTGTGGCCAGGATGGAATCCCTGTTGTGTACAGGAGAGAATGTTGTTATTTAACAGGTAGTTAACTAGTTGTTTTTGGATACATTTTTAAAGAATTTTGGATATAGGGGAAAGAAGAGCTATAGGTCAAAAGTTTGAGATGTCAGAGGATAGGCCTCCTTTGTGGAGAGGTAGGATAATGGCTTTTTTCAATAAAGATGGTACATAGAATTATTGGATTGACCTGTTGATTAGGATGCTAATTGGATAATCTACTGAGTCAGCAGCAATTCTAAGGAATTTGGCTGGAATGTTATCAGCTGAGTTGGAGCAAGGTTTTAGCATTAGTAAGAGTTTTTTATTTAAGAAGTAGAGATATAGGAAATGTTAAATTCTGCACGGGTAGGACCTTTTTCTTGATGTTGGGTAGATGTTGTTGGGAATGTACTATGTTGAGGAAGGTGTGAGGAGGAGGGTGAGTAATGGTTAGGATTAGTAGGAAGAGGGGGATGAAAATGAAGCAGTAAGATTTGCAATGGTGTCAATGAAGTAAGAGTTGAATTTGGAAATAAGGTCTTGTCTTTTTGGATACGTTTTTTAGATTGGTTACAGAGTTGTTTATAATGGGTAAGATTGGAGGGGTTATTAGAAGTCTGCCAAAGCTTCCAGGCTTTGTCCCTATTTAGCATGATTTGCTTCGTAGTTTTAGAAAGCCAAGGGATATGCTTGGATTTGATTCTGATGGGTCAAGTTGGTGCCAGGCTGTGGAGAATTCTAAGAAAGGAATTGTTAAAATAACGAAGGGCGTCATCTAGTGGCAGGGTTTTGAGTCTGTTCCAGTTTTAATTTTTAAGGATGGTATTGAAAGTGAGAGGGCAGAACTTGCTTAAATTTAGTATTTCTCTCATATTTTGGGTTTTAGTGAGAGATGTACTGTTCCTGATAGTGTACGTTGGGAGATGGTTACTAAAAGAATTTGAAAGGGTGCCTGCAATTTGATATTTAGAGGGGTCAGAGACTAGGATCCAATCTAGAATTGATCCTTTATTATTTCTGAAGTTATACCATTCAGTATTGAAATTGTGTAAATGAAGGACACAGAGTCTGCCATGTAAAATAAATACTCAAGGAAAGTGTTTGTATTGAATCGGGACACACAGATAAATTGTAGGAATGAACAAAGGGAAAGAGAACAGGTGAAAAAAACGCAATGTACTGCAGATGAGGGCATGTAAATGGAAGACACTTGTAGCAGCGACACCAATCACATACCAATATGGTACAGTAGGGACTGCACAATGAAAATGTGTATTATGTGACCATCACACAAGGTGACATAACAATGGGGAAGATGTCTGTGTGAAATAAGCATCCTTACACAAACAATACAGAGGACATCTATCAGGGATGTTATATACAATTTGGGTAGGGCGCATATTGTGAAGCTGTGCAAACTGATTTGCCTGAATATGAGTGTATGTTTAGCAGAGATCTCCAGCAAGTGGGACACAGGTTAAAGTTCATGGACGACATTAAAATAAGAAAGTACAATCATGGACAATATCAGAATAATACCACCAGTAATCCCATGTCTCTGGCATAGCATATGTGATTTAGAGCGATCAGAGATGATTCTGGGCAAACACACTTGCACAACTATTATGACATGTCTGCACTCTATAAGGCTGATCACACACATTGCCCTGGCACCATAACATCTGCTGGTGGTGTTAGGAGGGACACTGCTATACCTGTATGCACACTGTCACAAATGTTACCCATGCCATTAATGTTGCCAAAGAGCTAACAAGTAGCACATATGAATCTGGTGTAACAACTTGATGGGGGTTCCGCACCATCAGACAGTAATGCTTATACCACAAAAAGAATACTTTGGTATGACCAGTAAGATGTGTGACAGCTCACAGTGACAAAGTTGGTGCACTTTAGTTACATATCACTGGAAGATATGTATGGAAGTACATAAAGAATGGTGCATTGTACTCAGTTATTCGTGAGACGAAGGGTGTGAACTATGGAGGTATTATGGCCTCTGATGTGGATGTCCTTCACATACTTAGTAGTTGTGTTACATACAAGGGAGTAGTCAGCACTGTGACAACTTGCTGGTGGATGTTCCACTTACCATCTACCGCAGGACACAGATCACATACCTATTGGTCTGTATAGAGTGTGATGTCTACATTATACTTGGGTTGTGTGTTTGCTATCCTGATGAAACAAATCCCTCCATCTTTTTGTGTCATTGCAGGTTGTTGTCATGGCTGTGGCAGGAATCTTTGGTGTGTTTTGATACTGTTTGTATTATACTAATATCACAGTTGGGGTCAATGATTGCCCACAATCTGTAATCCTTCAGACAGCTGTGTGGACACAGGATGTCTGTATTACCTGTGATGTCTTTCACTTAAATAATAGGTAAGAAAGGGCCTAGCAGACAGCCCTGATGTACGGACCTGATCAGTGGACCTCAGATATAGGTTACTTCACACATTTCAACATATTTAAATGCCAGTTATGTGATATAATGGTCTACCCACTTGGTGATATAGGTGTATATGGCCACATCTGACATGTTGAGTGAATACCTCAGTATGGATCTGTGTCAAATGCCTTGATCTTGTCAAGTTCAAAAGAATGATAGTGTTGCCATCATGCATGCGTGCAATGACCTCTTTGTTACATCTAACAGATGTAACAGAGATGATGCAGCAGTATCAACTCACACATGTCTTTTGAACATAACCAAGATAACACTAGTGTCCATTTAGAAAAGGTCCATGATGACATGTTGGTCTGGGTCCAGGACTAATGCTCGACCGGCCGTTTCACTGCATGTGAAATGGCCGGGCATACTTATGTGGAAGTGCTTTTCACCGAAGAAGCACTTTCGCGTAAGTATGCCTGTTGCAGAGATCGCACTACAGTGGGGATAAGGGAAATTTCCCTTTTCCCCACTGTAGTGTGACCTCAGAGTGAGAATATAAAAGTAGGGGGTTTGTGGGGAGCACAGCCCCCCCATGTGGAGGGTGCAGGGGGGCTTGCCCCCCTTGCAAAAATGTAAATGTAATGTTTATTTATTTCTTTTAACACACTTTAACGAAAGTGCTTTTTCGGTGAAAGCACTTTCGTTAAAGTGCGTTCGGTGATAGTGGATTAGGACTGTTGAATTTTTGTTCAACAGTCCTAGATCCATTGGTCTACCTCACAGATGAAGAGAGTTAGGATGTGTCTATACATGCATGCATTGGTTGCTGTCCTCCCAATCTCAAATGATTGCATGTTGATCAGGAACATAGTCTGTGTGAAGGATGTGTTGAAGTGTATATTCAACCATGTCAGGAAGATGTAATTGATGAGTCACATGAGAGGTGATAGGTGACATCACAGCCCACTGATTCTGTGTGATAGGCCTGGATGAAGGTAAGGCAGTGCATTATGGCTATCATCAATTGTCCTAGGGTTTGTACACAATCCCCAATCATTGATAAACTCTCCCAGCTAGAATTAAACCTTACTTCACTAGATAAGCAACCAACTGGCTCACTGACAGAATACACACTGTGAAAGTTGGTGAATCAAGCTCTACCAGTAGAGCTGTCTCCATTTGCATACCCAAGGATCTGTGCTTGGCCCTTTACTGTTTGGAATATATTTCTCATCAGCTCAGGCTGAAGTATGGTGTTTGGCTTACCATGTTTGCTGATTCTTGCACACTGGGTGCAATCTTTGATTCCTCCTATGATGATAACACACTACTGGAGGGGGTAACATAACAAATGAATGGTGACAAAGCCACAAGGTCTAGAAATAAATTAAAAAAATGTGTCATTATTTTTTCCTTCTGTAAAGTGGAATTCCCTTTCTAATTACAACATTGACAACAGTCACATTATGCTGAAACCCAGTGATGCAAGCACTGTGAAAACACATACACAGCAATCTGAACTTCAACCACCAAGTGTCCACAACATAAGTCATGCCATCATATTCCAATCTCAGGATTATATTATGGAACTGTACTCGAACCTCAGCAGAACACAAATACAGAATATAATGCTCTCTTTTGCATGTACCTCACCAGATACATGCAGCAGCTGGAGAGACCACAGTGTTTACTCACCAAGACAACACAGTGCCTACATACCATGCCATGGTGCATGTGGCTAGCCTGAAATCCAAGTCATTGTAATCTGTTTCGTATAGGATGAAGTGACTTCTGCCTGGCCTTCAGGACAGTCTCTGACCATGCTTTAGTGGAAATAGTGCACATCCACAAATCAGATATAGCTGATGACATCATCAGTGTCTGGTGAGGAGAATAACAGTGTCCCACATGATGGCGTAAAAGGCTGTCTGTAATTTCAAATAAATGCACAGGCGCGCACACACACACACACAAACACACACACACACACCAGTTGACTGCAGTGAGAATAGAATCCCTACCTATCTAAGTACACGGACTACAGAACTCTGTATTTAAGGCATGTGCCACAGCTTAGGTCTGACTCAGAGTGTCTCAGACAATGCTTTATATCTGATAACATTAACAGTGTCTGGTGAGGAGAATAACAGTGTCCCACATGATGGTGTAAAATGCTATCTGTAATGTCAAACAAATGCGCACACACACACACACACACACACACACACACACACACACACACACACACACACACACACACACACACACCATTTGACTGCAGTGAGAATAGAACCCCTACCTATCTAAGTACACAGACTACAGAACCCTGTATTTAAGGCATGTGCCACAGCTCAGGTCTGACTTAGAGTGTCTCAGGCAATGCTTTATACCTGATAACATCAGCAGTAACTGGTGAGGAGAATATGGCAATAACAGTGTCCCTCATGCTGGTGTAAAAGGCTATCTGTAATATCAAGCAAGTGCACATACACATACACACACACACACACACACACACACACACACACACACACACACACACACACACACACACACACACACACACACACACACACACACACACACACACACACACACACACACCCACACACACACCAGTTGACTGCAGTGATAACCGAACCCCTGACCGATCTAAGTACACAGACTACAGATCTCACAACTGTATGCAAGTACTACAGCAAAAGTCAAGTCAACTTCTAGTGCATGACATCAGAAGGACATATTGGATAGGAGATGTCTGGAGACCTAAATGAAATGGATGTGTATGCATGTGCAAGTATCAAAATAGTGTTGATATATGGCATTGGAGGAGTGAAAGTAGGATAAACACTTCTGTTCTTCTCACTACACAAACACACACACACACACACACACACACACACACACACACACACACACACACACACACACACACACACACACACACACACACACATACACACACACTTGACTGCAGAGAGAACAGAACCCCTATCTATCTAAGTACACAGACTGCAGAAGTCAGGACTTTATGCAAGTGCCACCGCACAAGTCAGATTCTTACAAAACTGCAGGTCAACTTGTAGTGTATGACATCACCAGGGCATGTTGGAGAGAATATGTTGGGAGATCTGCATGAAACGGATGTGTAGGCATGTGCAAGTATCAAAATACTGTCAATCCAGGGCATTGGAGCAGTAACTGTAGGATACACACTTCTGCTCTTCTGGCTAGGCACACACACAGTTGACTGCAGTGAGAACAAGTCCCCAACCTATCTAATTACACAGACTACAGAAGTCATCACTTTATGCAAGTGCCATGGCACAAGTTTGACTTTTAAAGGACTGAAGGTCAACTTATAGTGTATGAAATCAGAAGGGCATGTTGGAGAGAAGATGTTGGGAGACCTGCATGAAATGGATGTGAAGGCATATGCAAGTACCAAAATACATTGAAGTGGTGACTGTAGGATACACACCTGCTCTTCTGGCTAGACACACACAAGCACATGCACACACACATACACACACACACACACACACACACACACACACACACACACACACACACACACACACACATGCACACACATGCACACACACACACACACACACACACACACACACACACACACACACTGTTGACTGCAGTGAGAACAGAACTCCTACCTAAGTACACAGACTACAGAACACAACACTTTATGCAATCACTGTGGCACAAGTCTGATTTTTACATGGGGACTCTATGCTCCAGACCAGAAGTGTATCCCTCACTGGTAAGATCAGACCATAATCTAATCTCCCTGGATATTCACATCCCGACCCCACCCCCTGCCCAGAAAACCACAGTGAAAAACTTCTCTAAAGCAAATTTCACACTCATCAAAACCGAGGTGGAATCCTTCAAAGCCACCGGGCCTGTGGAAAATACATTCCAGACCACAGAATCCTTTATAAACGCATTCTATGAACACCTTCAGAAATGCATGGATCATGCGATCCCAAATAAAACCAAGACCCAATCCTCCAAAGGCAGACGTCCTGTCTGGTGGACCCCAGCCATAAACAAACTATACAATAGAAGGAGGAAGCTACTAAATGATAGAGCAAAATCCCAAAAAGGGACGGCATCACTGATCAGTATTAGCAAAAAACTACGGGCACTCATAAAATTGTCTAAGGCCAGCTTTGAGAGAAAAATTGCACAGGACACTAAGGATAATCACAAGGCTTTCTTTAGTTATGTTAGGAACCTGGGTGGTAATTCCCAGATATGCTCAGAATTAGTCCAAAATGGCAAAAAATACACTGAACCCATAGACATTGCCAACATCCTAGCTGACAGGTTCAGCGCAAACTCCCCCCCTCCCCACCAAAAGGGCAAATATCTATCCCAGCAGAGTGCTGCCCCCCTGACATCTCAGATGCTCCAGTAAGAGCCGCCCTCTCCAAAGCAAAAAACACAGCATCAATGGGACCAGACGGTGTCCCGGGCTGCGTCCTATATGAACTCCAAGAAGAGCTAAACCCAAACATAAAACTACTGTTCAATCTCAGCCTTACTACAGGATATGTGCCCAAAGAGTGGCGTACAGCAACAGTGGTCCCTCTCCATAAAGGTGGTGCCTCAACGGATCCTGGAAACTATCGCCCCATAAGCCTGACTAGCTTGGTCTGCAAAGCTATGGAAAGGATCATCATGGACCTCATAAATAAAGATATCGGGGACCTACAGACACTGGATCCTTCCCAGTTCGGCTTTGTTAAGGGCATATCCTGCCTCTTAAACCTGGTTGATTTCTTTGAAACAGTCACCAAGGCCATTGACAAGGAGACGGTGGTCCACACAGCCTACCTGGACCTCGCAAAAGCCTTCGATACAATACCCCACTCGGGCATTATAGATAAGCTCACCAGCTTAAATATAAACCCCTATGTCACTAGATGGATTGCAAACTGGCTCCAGGACAGAACCCACATGGTTAGAATTGCTGGAGCCATGTCAGACTCCAAACCAGTTACAAGTGGTGTCCCACAAGGCTCAGTCCTGGGACCTCTCTTGTTCGGTATATATTTCTCGGAGGTACAGGCCAACATGGAAGGACTGTGGCTGACCAAGTTCACAGATGACTGCAAACTGCCCGCCATAATCGACTCTCCAGCCGACACAAGCATCCTCCAAAAGGGCCTCATAGAAACAGACAACTGGTGCCAGAGCCATGGCCTCAAGCTAAATGCCAAAAAGTGTATAGTCATCCCCTTTGGCAAAAGCAAAGTGCCCACAAATTACCACATAGGTGGTAATCCATTAAGTACAGAAGAAATAATTAGGGACCTGGGGACCCAAGTTGATAGCAATCTCTCATTTGACAACCACATGGCCAAAGTGGTTAGAAAAACATTTTATATAGCCCACCTAATCATGAAGGGATTCACATCTAGATCAGGGAGGTCATCGTGCCTCTTTACTCATCCCTCATCAGGCCCATAATTGAGTACAATGCCCCTTTTGGGATGTACCTTACCAGACACCTGCAGCAACTGGAAAGACCCCAAAAGTACCTCACCAAGAGGATCAAAGGGCTCAAACAGATGCCATATGCTGCCCAGTTAAAGAAACTCCAACTCTACTCAGTGGCATACCACCTGTTCAGAGGCGATCTGTGCCTGACGTATAAAGCCATGTCCAACCCGGAATTAATGGACATGCTGCACCTCAGAAAATTCAAATCCCATCGAGCTACGCACTCGAGAGACTTGAACCTCAGCACTGAAATAAATAGGACATGCTGGAGGGACAGATTCATAACCCAGAGGCTCTCTTCACTCTGGAATAAAATCCCCGTCCAGGTTAGGCAGAGTCCCTCATTGACTCTCTTCAAGAGGAATCTTGATTAGTGGATGGGAGATCATAGGTTTACCCCGGGTATCACTTCTGTGTCACTGTTAGACAGAGGCACAGTATACTAACCTCGAAAAAGGGCATAGCAAAATAAATTTAAAATGGGTGGCGAAAGCCAAACACATTCTGGCTAGGCTTATAAATGCCGTAGGACAGATAGCCTAGTATGAACCTATGAACCTATGAACAAGATTGCAGGACAACTTATAGTGCATGGCATTGACACTGGATGCAGGAGAGAAGATGATGGGAGGACTGCATAGGTTCATAGCTTCATATGTTCCCAAAAGGTCACTAGGCTAATGGCCCTAATGCCTTTACAAGCCTAGCCATGTAAAAACCCAAGTACCCCTATTGAGCATAGTTAGATGTTCATTGTTAGCAGAGTTATTTTGTGATCAGCACCAACTGGCCATGTCCATGAGTGACATAGGTGCCACCCATGAGGAGAATTTCTAATCACCCATCCAGCTGTCAAATTTGTGCTTGAATAGTATCATTGAGGAGTACTGCTTCACATGTGGTGGGAACCTAATACAGAGGAGAGTCAACCACTGGGAGATCTATCTATCTCTCCTGCAATAAACACTGAAGGAGTGCCTGAACTTTTGTACATCTCCTACACAGAGCCAAGTATTTGGGATTCAGCAATTCTAATGAGTTCACTCCTCATTTGCATCTTCACCTTGCTGACAGCCCTGAATCTACACTATAAAAAGGCAACAGTGTAGCTAGGGAACCTAAAGGTGGGGAGACTTGTTTATGTGGAGAACACAAAAAAGAGGCATTTACTTTGGGATATATCTGCACATAAGATTATTGAACTTGAGAAGGTATGCTTGCATTTTTCAGTTATATACTACATATGCTGAAATGTCCTTCAGAAAAATCTGTTTAATATGTATTACCAAATGTTAAACTTTTATCGTTATTCATTAGTTAGAAGTGTACTGATGGCATGGGCAGGTCTGTCAGCACATTTCACATATCTTGTTGTTATACTTGGTGGCTTTACAGTTGCCCGCCCCTACTGTAAATTTGATCTGAAACACTCCTCCCAGTCTAGTGTCATTAGCTCATTCTACCTAATACAGAGAGAGCATCTGAGAATGCCTTCTGTTCCTCCTTTCTCCCTTTTAAAAAAATTACCTGAATCTCCTTGTTTTCTGACTGTGCTTCTCAAACATTTTGTAAATATAGAGTATATTTTAGAGCATTTATTATAACTGTATTTGCCTTAATATTGCTACAACTCAAGTGCTCTAGGTTGCACTGCATCTGAATTGTTTGTGTGTTTTAGCTGCTTTTCTGTATATATAGACTTCTCTGTATATGTAGACTATCTACTTATTCTGTTATATTACTGCCTCCTAAATCATTTTTCAGTTGTGCACTTGCCTTGCTTCATTTAAAACGTTTTAAATTGCTAATTTTGTAGAGTTTTAATTGCATTTACTATTTAGGACTACTCACTCAAGTGTGTTAGCCTTTTCTATGTTTATTTACTGTATTATTGCATTGTTTAGCCTGTTTTAACAAAAAAAGAAATGCTATCTTGTTTGCTTGTTTCCCACCTTTCCTAGCCAGTCCAGATCCCAGGCTGTGATTGTCTCAAGACTTTATTTTCTGTGTTCAGAGCTATCTAGACCTTGCTGTGGTAGAGAAGTCCTACTGCTTAACAGTTGGAGTGGTGACCATTGTACTGTCTAACACTAGAGGTGTGGTTTCCAGCTCTGAAATTGTAATTTTATTAGCCTTTTAGAGCTGATTTCTATCCCTTTCAACTTTCTGGCTTAAAAACGCATGTGTTTGCACATTTTTTGCATTGTGCAGCACCTCGAGGCTACAGTTAAACTCTTCCAGGTGCCAGCAAGTCTGCTCTTCAAATTTTCCCTTAGAACTAGCTGTTTTATCAGTAGTAGCCCTGAAATCTGAACCCCAGTGACTAGCACTTACTCTAGAGCCTGCGGGAAAGCACTAGGAAGCCTGAAACTGATATAAGCACTCAACTCTCCTTGTCAATATGGAGAAATTAATCATAGACAATAAACAGCCTATAATTGCAAAGTACCTTGCAAAGGTAAGGGAAAACAGCTCTTATACTTTACAAAAAAGCACCTAAACAGGCATGTCCAAGGATCAGCTTTCAGTGATTACTCCTGTCCACCTGGTGAATCTGGGCATACTGGGGCATTGCGGCAACTGCCTCATGTACATGGACAACCCTCTCCTCCTATCACCCAACACTACATCCTGTGAGAGATGCACTTACATAGCCAAACTGGAAGCAAAGCTCTCTCCGGCCAAGACTGTGCTAGACAGTCAAGAGGAGAAGGTTAACATCTGCACTACACTTTAAGCAACTCATAGCCCTTCAAAACCCACACCATCAATACCCACACATAGCAACACTAAACCCACATATGCAGAGGCCCTTAACATTAACCTGCCCAAGCAACAAGGACCTCCAAAGCTGAAACGCAAACAAACACCAGTCACAACCAAAGTGACACATAGCTCACAACACCAGTGTGCCACCCAACAACAGCCCCTAAGGCAAGACAATGTACATAACACTTTAGTCATAGGTGACTCTATAGTCAGGCAAACTGATGTCCCACTCACCAGGCTGAACAAGGAGAAAATTACAGTCAGCTGCCTGTCAGGTGTCAGGATCCGCCACATGACACATGCACTCAAGTCACTCCACAAAAAGTACAAATATGACTCTGTCATTGTCCATGCTGGAGTGAATGACTTGAGACGTACCTCCCTGGATTACATGAAAAGAGACATGGAAGAGCTCTCGGATCATGTGGCCCAGGCAGGTATGACCCTAGCCCTGAGTAGCATCCTGCCTTCACCCAGAATGATACCACAGTATAAGGACAAAATGATTGACTTCAACAATTGGCTAAGCTTCTGGTGTAATTCAAAGGGGATCCAGTATCTGTCTGCATGGGAAGACATGATCGACAAACCATGATGCTTTGCCAGAGATGGTCTGCACCTGTCACCCCTGGGATTCAGGTTACTGGCTAAAGCTCTTGGCACCCCTATAGTGCCATTTTTAGGCATGTTTCAAAGGACAAAACCACCACCGTAACAGATACAAGCATGAAAAATCTGAAGGTAATGCTACTCAATGCTAGAAGTCTAAACCTCAAAATGCACTGTCTCGAGGCACTCCTAAAAATGGAGAATATCGATATCTGTCCAGTAACTGATACTTGGTTCAAGGCTCCAGAGAGCACCCCTGCAGTACCAGGCTACAACTCTTACCACACTTTTCGGCCACAAAACCAAGACCAAAACATTAAAGGTGGAGATGTGTCCATATTCACCAAGGATATTCACACCTCCATGCTAGTTGCCCAACACAATGTATCTGAAATTCTCCAGGTGTAAGTAACACTAGGTAAGACTGCAATACAAACTGTAGCTTCCTACAGATCCCCAACCATGCCCCAAGATTCTCACTACACCTTTCTAAACATACTGGAAAATATTAAGATACAACCAAACACCCTAATACTGGGTGATTTCAACTACCCTGCCATTAACTTGGAAAACTACTTGGGTACCAACTCCTTTTCCCAGCGGTTCTTGGAATTCATAAATCCCAACACCCTGGATCAACTAATCCATTGTCCCACCAGGGGCTCCAATATCCTAGACCTGGTCATTACCAACATGGGAGACAGATGCTCCACACCATTGGTCATCCCCTCATTGGTCAGGTCTGACCATAAGCAAATCACCCTTGACATCCACATCCCACCCTCACCCCCCAGTAAGGAAACCTCCTTAAAAAAACTTCTCCAAAACCAACGCCATGCTACTGAAGTCAGAAGTGACAAAATTCATTACACCCATGCAGACAGGATCTGAAAGTTCGACTGCAGAATCTTACACTAAGGCACTGTATGGGCACATCCACTAGTGCATGAATCGTGCCATCCCATATAGAACCAAGAGGCTCTCCTCCAAAAAAAGGAAGCCAATCTGGTGGTCCCCTGCTATAAACAAACTATACAACAGAAGGAAGAAACTGTTTCAGAAAAGAGAAAAATCCCAGGATGCAAAAAACTCCCTCACCAGCCTCAGTAAGAAGCTGAGATCTCTCATACAATCCTCAAAAGCTAGTTATGAAAATAAAATTGCCAATGATTCCAAAGACAACCACAAGGCATTCTATAGTTATGTCAAGAATCTAAATGGCAATGCTCAGATCTGCTCTGAGCTTCAGCAGAATGGCATTAAATATACTGATCCCAGGGATATTGCCAATATCCTGGCAGATTGACTTAGTGCCAACTTCATCCCCCTCTCACCCCCTAAAGAGCCCATCTCAATACCAAAAGATTGCCAAATTCTGATAATCATGGCCACACAGGTAGAAACCACACTCTCCAAAGTTAAGAATACAGCATCCATGGGACCAGATGACATCCCAGGCTGTGTACTACATGAACTACAAAATGAACTGGCACCTCACCTAAGTGTCATGTTTAATCATAGCCTCACCTCAGGCTTCGTGCCCACTGAGTGACACACAGCTACAGTTATCCCACTCCACAAGGGGGGATCCACCTTGGATCCCAGGAACTACCGTCCTATCAGTCTGACGAGCCTGATCTGCAAGGGCATAGAATGCATTATCATGGAACTTATAAACAAAGACATTGGCAACCTTCAAATAATGGACCCCACCCAGTTTGGGTTTGTGAAGGTCCGATCTTGTCTCCTGAATCTCATTGACTTCTTCAAATCAGTCTCCAGAGCTGTGGATGAGGGTAAGGTGGTCCACAAAGCCTGTCTGGATCTCGCCAAGGTCTTCGACACCATCCCCCACTCTGGAATCATTGATAAACTTACAAAGCTTGGCATAAATCCCTGCATCACTCAATGGGTTACCAACTGGCTTACTGACAGAACCCAGACTGTAAAAGTAGCCGACTCCAAATCCAGCTCCAGACAAGTGACAAATGGAGTACCTCAGGGTTCAGTCCTGGGACCACTCTTGTTTGGCATCTACTTCTCTGAAGTACAGACCAACACTAAGGGACTCTGGCTAACAAAGTTCGCAGATGACTGCAAACTGGGAGCCATTACTGAATCCCCAAATGATGTGGATATTCTACAAAAGGGCCTTACAGAAACAGATGCCTGGTGCCAGAGCCATGGGCTCAAGCTTAATGTCAAGAAATGTATAGTTATTCCCTTTGGAGAAAAACATGTACCCATGAATTACCACATAGGTGGCAGTACACTAAACATTGAAAACGTGATGAGAGACTTAGGGACACAGGTGGACATTGGTCTCACTTTCAATAACCACATCACCACAACAGTCAGGAAATCCTTCTATGTGGCACACCTCATCACTAAGGGCTTTTCATCCAGAAAAAGGAGGTCATTGTCCCACTGTACTCATCCCTCATTAGACCTATTATAGAGTATAATGCCTCGTTTGGTATGTACCTCACAAGACTTCTGCAACAGCAGGCCTAAAGCAGATGCTATATGCTGACCATCTAAAAAAACTCCAGCTATACTCTGTGGCATATCGTCTACTCAGAGACGATCTCTGCTTAACATACAAGGCCATGTCAACCCCTGAGCTGTTGGACATGCTCCACTTAAAGAAATCCCAATCCCTCAGAGCCACACGCTCTAGGGATGTAAACCTTGTCATCACAATGAACAAAACATGCTGGAGGGATAGGTTCCTGACCAAGAGACTCCCCATACTCTGGAATAGACTGCCCATACATGTCAAGCAGAACGCCTCATTGGCCCTCTTCAAAAAGAACTTTGATGATTGGATGGGAGATAGTAAATTCACCCCTGGGATCATGTCAGTTGCCCTGCTAGACAGGGATCAAGAGAAGTAAATATTGTGGGAAGAAATATCCAGGGAATTGTTATGGCTAGGCTTGTACAGGCCCTAAAGCCGATAGCCTAGTACCAGCCTGTGAACCTATGAACCTATACATGACTGGCAATACCTTAAAATAGAATGTTCTATGTAAAATCTGTAGACATGTTTCAGAAACATTTCATTTGATAACACTTGTAATATTTCAGTGATGGTTTGTTAGCAAAATGTGTCATTTGCTTGTTCTTTTGGGGGTGGGGGAGCAAAGATGCATTTCTGTTATGCCACAAATATGGGTACCTTGCTATTGTTACTCTCCCTGTTTTGGCATCCAGCGTGTTGTTCATATTTCAAATTTCTAGACTGTTTATGTTTCCCCAGTGGGTAATACTGAAATGCTACCTTTTCTGTTTTATCTGGCTACACTTATTTTGTAGTTATATGATAGTTATGTGTATTATCATTCTGTTGTCTTTTAGGACACCTAGGACTATGGCACCCAGGCATCTCAATTCCTGAAAACTACTCTTCAATGACCCTGAAAATCAGGTCATTGTGGAAGCTTTTAGGCAACATGGGGTCTTTCTGCTTTATAGGGGACATGGAGGTATGTCAGTCAGAATGCA
Source organism: Protopterus annectens (assembly GCF_019279795.1). Classification (NCBI taxonomy): domain Eukaryota; kingdom Metazoa; phylum Chordata; order Ceratodontiformes; family Protopteridae; genus Protopterus; species Protopterus annectens. The sequence goes on from NC_056733.1 coordinate 1,377,519,382, forward strand.
AATTTGACAGCAGATAGTTGCAGATGTTAATACAGTAGTTGGACACAGCAGGACATATGATCAGGTGCACCATAAGGCCACTGACATGATCTCAACTGCATGGAGGAGAGCCGTTGCAGTGCCCCGTGATCAAATGGGTGCCGGGGGCCTGCTACAAAGCACAACTAACAGGAAATGAAGAGTTCTTGTGCACTGTTAGAGATCCAGACAGCTCCCAGGAAAAGTGCAGAACAGCATGTTCTTGACACTGGGGCTACTGTTTAAGGGACAGCAAGTATGTCTCAGGAGGAGCTTCCAGGTAGGCTTTTCTATCATAATTGTTAAATACTGTTATATAATAAAATATTTATATCAATACATCAGTTCTGTTTAACAAGACATTGGTTGGGGGGTTGAAGATTGCTACAGTTACCATCACAATCTGATTGATTACACATGGGGCATAGGTTGGGCTTGTCATTCAAGTTCTTGTTGAAAGTATAGTTAATGGACATATAAAGGGCAAAATGTTTTACTCCCTGTGTTACTGTTAATTGTGATGATGTTGTCCTTACTTCTTGCTTAACTTTTTGTCAGGACCATCTAGCATAGGGAGCATACCATCATCTGCACATGATAAGCCAAACATTTTTATGTCAGCAAGGATGGGCAGCTCAAAGAAATATTTTAGTCTGTGATGTTGATGTGAGGACTGTTGTGTGTTTTGTTGTACTGTCTAATATTGGCACCACTGTGTTTCTGTTATATATGTATATATATTGTGCATATATTGGACTATTGTAGTATAGGTATTCATTTTTCCTGTGTTTGTTGCTTATTATCACAGGTGATCCTGACAGTGAAGTGATGGACTTCTACCTCCTGATGTCAGAGTATCAGTAGACTTTGATGATGATGGTGTCCAAACAGAAGCACAGTCAGGGGTGCAGAGGTTGAATCTGACACTGAGAGGTTGACATACAACCAACCCCTGAAATTCCATCAGACAGAGCCAGTAGGCATATGCCTACCCATTTCAGTGAGGTTCCAGATATTGGACAGGTGGAGCATGAAACAGTCGATCAGAGAAGTGTGTTAACTGTGGCTTCAGTGCCTGGTGACTTTGGCTATAGCCAAAGTGTGGGTGAGGTACCATGCATGATTGTTGTTAAGGGTGTTTGGAGGAAGCCCGCTGTCCAGCCTCCACCTGATCCAGGTGTCTCTTCCTATGCCACTCAATATATGTTTACCACCATCATGGAGGTAAAGGCATATTCCCATAGGATCTCCAGAGAAATACTTAGGGTTGTAGATGTGGCACAAGCTGACATGCATAACTGCCTTCACCATGTTGCTGATTTAATAGATCAGATGAATGACACATTGGAATGGGCAGTGTCTGTGATGGAACATCTTCTGGAAGGGGAATGGAATCCTTGTGGGTGTAGGTCAGACATATCATTTGCTGTTACCTAACGTGGCCATGCCCAAGCATGGTCCCATAGTGGCAGTACTTCCACTGTTCCATCAGTGGTTGGGCATCCACACTCAGATGTGGTAGGCCATGGAGTCATGGTCCTGGGCATCCTCATGAGGGGAGTTCATCCAGCAGACATCAGTCATGCTCACATAGCAGCAATGCATCTTACAATGGGTGTGAAAGTGCCAGTGCAACTCCTGTCAGTGCTCGTTCTCATGGTCGGGTATGACAATGATGAATTACCACCTCTACCATGCACGGCTCACACCCGTCTGACATACCAAGACGTACAGCAAGCACAGAGCTTGGTTGTGTTCATGCAGACACTCACACACCAATTTCACCTGGAGGACTGATATAGACACACACACACACACACACACACACACACACACACACACACACACACACACACACAGCAATTACCTGGTTGTTAACCTTAAAACTCATTTTGTCTCACTGTCATTTTGTTACTTTATCTGAATGTCTGCTTGCTCCTCTTTCTTACTCACAGATACTCACTGACATTTTGTTTCAGCCTTGGCTTTCTGCCATCCCACACAGCACCAGCATAGGCTTCCTGCCGTCCCACACAGCACCACGTGTAAGTGATGATAACTATGCCATATCCCAGTTTTCTACAAGGGGATGCTGAAAAGTTCTAAGCCCAACCTAGAAGGGAATGACATGGAGCCATGAAACTTACAAATTATTCAACATATTCACATCAAAGTTTAACACACTTGGCCCATCATGCCTGAAGTTTCTGTAACTCTCCCAAAAAGTCTGATGTCCGGTCACTGAAATACTGCTCTGCTGCTACAATCACCTGTGAATCACTCAAAAATTGCCCCCCTTTCAAACTCTTTGTAAGGTTTGGAAACAGGAAATAGTCAGATGGAGCAAGATCTGGTGAGTAGGGTGGATGGTCTATTAATTCAAACCCCAGTTTTGTCAAAACAGCCATCATTTTGCCAGCCTTATGAACAGGTGCATTGTCTTGCAAAAAGAGAACTCCTTTCCATAGCATCCCTCTCTCTTTTTCTTTCAATGCCTCCTTTAATCAGCACAGCAAGTTACAGTAGTATTCTACATTAACTGTTTGGCCCCTTGGAAGATGGTCAGTCATTACAACACCTTCCTGATCCCAAAACACTGTGGCCATGATCTTTCCTGCTGATGTATGGGTCTTAACATTCCTTGGCCTTGGTGAAACTAAGTGCCACCATTGCATGGACTATATTTTCTCAGGATCATAGTGGTGTAACCATGTTTCATTAACAGTTGTTCCAGAAAGTTGGCACCAGCTTGACAAAAATGCTGCAAAATCATCTTGAAAGTGTCCACTCAACATCTTTTCTCATCAGCATTCAAACATTTGGCTGACAGATTCTACATACCCAGCTGCTCATGGATTATAAACCCAACAAATTCCCTTGACATCTGCAGTGTCTCAGCAATTGTTTTAGTTGATATCTGCTGATCTGCCAAAATCAGGTCATGAACATGGTCAACAATTTCAAGAGCTGACACTGTTTGAGGCCTCCCAGACCTTGCTACATATTCAGTCTCAAAATCTACAAGTTGAAAGTTTAGACACCACTTCTTCACAGTTGAGTAAGAAGGGTACTTGTTACTCAATGTTTGCATCATACATTCATGGAATTCCTTTGGAGTCTTCTTCTGCAAGAATAAGGACTTTATGACAGCTCAGAGTTCCACACCTGAAAATTTCACACTTTTCACACTTTTCTTGGACATTGTTCACCCAATGATCTGAATCAATGTCAAAACATAGTATTATGATTCTGCAAATTGGCAGTTTACAAAATGAAATAACCCTTTTTTCAGCTACAGAGGCAAAATAATGCTCAGTATTTAGAAAGTTGGTCAGATTTAGAATTGTTTAGCACCCTCTTATATATTTTGGATTCAGGGATACATATGCTTTGCGTCTGATGCTCAGGGCGTACTGCCGACTTAATCCTTAGTATATCTGGATTTGTAATGTTGAATTAGCAATTGTACCTTTTACTAGAAAGTTAGGCAGTTGTTAGCATCAAAAAATTTCCATCTTTATTAATGATCTTGTGAGGGTTGAGAAGTCTGAAACTGAAATGTGTATCATTATTTTCTAATGTCTATCTTTAATGATCTTCCAGTATAAACACATGGTGCTAAACTGAGGACCTGCAGTGACCATCACTACTTTTGAGAGGTATGGCTGTGTGAATCTTTGATGCCTGAGGCCTAGTACTTAATAATGGACACATATAAGTAGCATAAGTCTCTGCTGTCGCATGTTAAGGTAATTTCTGTACAAATCTCCCACCTTTCACTTGCTTACACTAACAAGTAACAACACGCAAAGATATGCCAGTCATTCATACTATTACACAATACACTCCAGGTTCAACATTTACCTTGTAAATCCAGCAGTTGCAACCGTTTTAGTTGAGGGCTGACAGCCATTATATGAGTAGGTAAAGGTTTTGACCGTTGCCTGGCATCAATGTTACTATATGGATATGTAGGAGGAAGGCTTTAGGCCCTTAGGTGATGAGTGAGTGTGCTGTGCATTGTCTCTTAGCCAGTGCAAGGACGTATTGAGCAAGTCCATCTGCCTACACCCACAGCGGCTGCTGCTTCCCTCACTGAAGACTTACACCTGTGTGGCTGTGGTGACCTTGTCATTGGTGGTGGAATGTGTGCCCCTTTCCTTTGTTGATCCTGCTGAAGATGTTTTATCAGGATGATGTTCTGCAACATGGCACATACTGTGAATATCTCAGTACATGTATATAGATTGTACTGCAGGGCTCCCCAGATGTATTTAGGCACCAGAACTGTGACTCCAGCAGCAAAAACACCCTCTCTATTATATTTCTGGTTTGAGCGCGTGCCTCATCATGGTGTTCTTTACCAGGTGTGTGTGTACATTTCTGATGGGTGTTATCAGCCATGGTTCCAGTACATAACCTGCATCCCCCAGTAAATGACCCTGTGGGATATCACCACTAGTGAACATCTGATACAGTTTGGAGGTGTGCCAGATATGTAAGTCATGGTAAATGTCTGGGTTGCCAGCACACATTTTCAAGTTGATTCCCTTGGCATTACACATGACTTGGCAGTTAATAGAATGGAAGCTCTTTCTATTAATGTAGAGCCTTCCCTGTTCCTCAGGTGGTGCCTTAATTTCTACATGCATACAATCTATGGAACCCAGTACTTCAGGGTAGTGTGCTACAGGGTAGAAACTCATGAATATTTCTGGCCCTATCCTCAGGAGTATGGGGAAAATATATGTAGTCACTAGCATGTTGGAGCATAGCATTCAGAAATTGATGGAAGATCCTGGATCCTAATGCCTGTGACATCCCCGGCATGTCCCCTGTTGGTCTCTGAAAGGTACCTGTAGCTAGAATTCTAAGTGCTGCACATACATTTCTCTCCATTAGGATGGGTTCTCTTCAGTTTCTCCTGGCTCTGAGTTGAAGATGACAGAGATTGCAGAGTTACTGTAGTGTGCCTCTATTCACCCTTTAGCGCTCTACAATTTCCAGATCATGTAGACTGTTATAAGTTACCTGGGGTCTGAACAGTCTTCTTCTTGGCCTTGGTCTATTAGCAGCAGCAGTAGCATAGACTTCAGCCTGTTGTACATAGACATGAATTAAGGCAACAGCAGCCCCTAACATTGTTTCTGTGTAAACTCCTTTCCATGGCTGTATGCCAAAAGGTTTTGGAATTCACACAGAAAAATAGCACTAAGTCTATACGATTGCTTTATAGCTTTTTCAATAGCTCCTCCATCTGGGATTGGTTGATTAGCATACAAATCAGCTGCTTATACTGTAATTTGCATGCCATGGTGGTTACCTTGTTTGTGCAGTTGGGTGCAGCTCTACACACAATGTAGAGCCACTTACTGAATCCAAATGAGTGTGCTGCCATACAGTGTAAATGAACTGTGTAGGCTGTTTTGATTTTGGCCTTCTAACTAATAGCATACATGTACTTTGCATGTTCACTGTGCCAGAACAAACACAATCAATAAAGAATATTACTCCCCTTGGGAATAGACACTTATTTTAGTCCTGCATTAAGGTCATTTTCAGCTCTCCATATGTGTATCAGAAAGGTATTTTGATTTGGACTGTCTGGTAAATTGCTAACAATTGCAATCAGTCGGTAATGATGAACATTATCGTGTCATACTTCTTATTGTTTAGAAAGTGCATATTCATGAAAAATCTGCAATTCATGTAACTTCTTTTGTGAATTAGGGTATTTAAAAATTGTCCCAGATGTTGGGCTTTGCTGTACTCTACATCATAATGTTTGCCTTTGTCCAGAATTCTCAAGAAAAAAAAAAAAGCTAAGAGGTACAGAATGAGGACTGCTGTAGTCAAGAATGAAAGGTTATACATTGGTATGCATCTTTGGGACAAAAAGGAGTGTGAAACTTGAATGTCTGACATTACTGATCTGTGATTTATCAGGGAATCCAAAATGTTTTGTTTGACATCCATGGTAAATACTGAAACATATGAAATTTTTCCATATTAAACTTACACAAATAGAAAATAACACAGTTTAAACAAGCTGCAAGATTAGGGACATCTTTTAAAATTTCTCAACAGTCAAGAATTGACAATGCTATCACTAGCAGCAACTTTCAGTTACAAAATATGGAAATGGAGCCACCATGCTCAATTGATAATCACATTGGAATGTCATTCAAGTCAGCACTTCCCTTTCATTGCCCGTACTTGTGCAATGTAAAAATGGTGTCTCATAATGAAAACAATCAACATATATTCTTTATCCTGCATTGTAGCTAACACTTTATGTAAGCTCTCCCCTGCTCTGCTAGAGGTAGACAAAAGCACGTGGGCACTAGAAAAACTGCAGTGCTGAAAGATGGAGTCATACCATATGGAAACAACTGTATAGAAATCATAGTTGTTACAATGTCACAGAAGAATTATACTTTGTGAAGTATTTGCTTCAGTTTAAAATTATACAGGTACTGCGTACTTGCTAGAATACAGCTGTGGCACCGGTACTGATATTTAAAGTATTATGCTTGTTGTAGGGATGGAGAAGGGGAGCTCCAGTAGCAGCACAGCTGACTAGTTGTACCTCGACTCACAGCTTCACCTAACAACAAGGGGAAGATTATTACTTAAGTCTCTTCAGTCCTCACTTCTCACCAGCATTCTGTCAACAAGGGAATGAATACTAGTAGATAGCACATTCTATGCCATGAAAATACATATACATAATAAAGATTGATGTACCCTTCGAATACAGCAGTACCACCGGTACATGTTTATTACATATGGTACAGTTCTGACTTTCATGTTTTATGATATGTAAAATTAGTAAAGTACATTTTTTTTATTTTTACTTCTCATTACAGCTGTCAGGCATCAACCCCATTGCCCTCTTAGTAATGCATGACAACCATAAGCTTAACCCAGACACCCTCCTAACGCAAACTGCATATCTTACCTTAGGAAAAATTAGGTTGAATGTTATGGAAGAGTTACATTTTAGAGACCGCAGAAGGAAATAGCTTTCTTTTTGTGATCGTTTCAGTGTCTTGGGAATTTAACCACTGGAATTTTAGAAATGTTTATAACCGGGAAAAGCCGAAAGACATTGCTATGTTAGTTGACATTTCAGACATTCATTATATAATTATATAATTATATATATATATATATATATATATATATATATATATATATATATATACACACATAAAGAGAGAGAGATATGTGTTTGTGTGCATAAAAATAAAAAGCATATTCACTCCCACACACACATATTTATCTATATCTATCTGTCTAGCTAGCTATCTAGCTTTCTATATACAGTTATTTAGTTATTTTCATCCTACACAAATAGCAAACTTTACCTAATTGGAAAAAAAAATAAAAAGCTTCATTGATGTATAATCTCAAATGCTGGAAATGCTAATTGCTAAAATATTGCTGAACCAAACAATTCCAACAACTAAATAAAAACACTATAAGTGAACCATCATGTTTCCCTTCATAGGTTCATAGGTTAGTACTAAGCTAACTGCTCTTATGAGCCATTTTAAGCCTAGCCAATTATCCCTTGTGAGAATCAAACCCTGCACCTTGTGTTTATAAGGCAAGCACCTTAACCATTAGGCCACCCTCCCTTCTGAGAATTTAATATATCAACTCAGCAATTGAACCAACCCAAAGAAGGGAGCTAAATCTCTAGAAAGAGAAATCACTACAGATATATGTCTGAAACTCACACAACTACAAAAAAATTCTCATAGAATACTATTCCACCAAATGCGCTCACCTACCTGACATAATCCTATGCCATAGTACTCCAACCACACAATTATTCATTTTTAATACATTTTTTTGTATTGTGAGGTCAAAAAATATGTAATTGTAAAAAAAATAGCATTCAATAGATTTTGAATTTCTGCATTATCAATATACTGCTCTGCATACAATCACACACCACACACACATACACACACACACACACACACACACACACACACACACACACACACACACACACACTCTCTCTCTCTCTCTCTCACTCACACAGACACACAAACAAATCTCTCTCTCTCATTATATATATGGGTTGGAGGCACTAGATGGTACACCTACATTTACTTGGCCAACACCATTTGATAGATAGAAACAGATGGTCAACAGGTATTCAAGTTTGAGAGTCCATGGATAAACTAATATTCCATTTCCTCAGTGATTGTGCAATCTTGGATTTAGTATATCTATATGACTAGCAGGGGATGTGGAGGGTGCAGAGGTGCTTGTCATTCTGCAAAAATATGCGTGTTTGGTTTAATCAATCTAGGGTAATTCCCAGAGCAGGAAAAAAAGGTTTCAATGCTTGTGGTTTCTATGGTACTACATTGGTTATCTAGGTAGTATAGTAACTAGTTAGTCCATCTAGTAGTCCCCTACACTTATATTTAGACAGATGGATACAAACCAAAGGGTAAAAAAATCACACTAACAAACCATTCATTGAAAACTGTAAGAAAAAACAGTTCAAGTTAGAGTTTTCACTGTGTGCTACCTTAAACCTCCTGTGATAGAGGTTCATGGATTATATGTAAATTGCCCCTTAAGGACATCTACTGTTTCAACTACATGGTTTCCGGATGCCCTTGACTTATGGATACATTCAGGCGTCTATACATATATATATATATATATATATATATATATATATATATATATATATATATATATATATGTTTACACACAGACACACAAGTGCACACACACACACACACACACACACACACACACACACACACACACACACACACACACAAACACATTGTTTTGTCTGTTTCACTGCCTTTCTTAAAGTGGTAGGTAGTATCTTTCTCTTCAAAAAAGTCACAGGAAAAAGCAATAATTTCTTAACCATCATGGTATATGTAAAACCAATGTTAAATAATTAAAACAGTGATCATCCATACCTGCATTTGCATGTATTGCTAAACTGTCTTGTACTGTTTATGCCTCTTGACTTGTGTTATCATTAAAAGCTGTCTTCAGACCAACTGGCTCACCAAGTTATCACAGTTGTCTGTTTTTATATTTTTATTTATAACAGTTTTACATCAGTTCATCATACCTGAAAACCAGAGATAAATAAACATGTTTCTGATTTCTGATAGGCAACCTGCATGGGTTTCCATGCTATTTTATTATGCAGAGTTTGTTGAACATATGTTTACGATTAAGACCACAAGGAACAAGGCATCAGCCAGAAGCTAAGTAGTTTATACTTCTCTCTGATATTAAACACATGTACTACATTAAGATATGTTTTTCTGCTTCTGGTTTCACACATGTTAAGTGCTCATTCCCATCATTCTTAAGATTTGACACTCTCTTTAAGACTACAAGGATGGAAAACATTAAATGCAGTCAAAAAAGAGACTTATCTCAAAAATTGTCATCAAGTTCTTGTTGAGTTCAGCAGTTATATAATTACACATCTGGATAATATTGACTCTTTCAGCCAAATGAAGGGAAATAATCTGTTTAGTTGAACCTTAAGCAATGCTATGGAAAAATAGGATTGGTTAGGCCTGTCTGTTTTTTACATAAGCAGTTATACCTCATTGTTTTAAATTTTGCCAGAGCTATATCAAATTAAACAAAAAATAATTATGTGAGTCTGCCAAGTGGTGTGTGTTTTATAGCATTTAAACCACAACTGCAACTGTAATGCAGTTTTCAAACCTGCTTTTTTGAGTGCTTAACAATCACATTATTGTTAATCAAATGTTTAAATGGAAAACATTTGAGCAAAGTATATGCATATTAAATTTTCTTACTGGTAAGAGGATGTTGTTATCCAAAGGTGGAACTCAGTAAAATAACCTCTTGCTCCTTGCTGTGGTATAAGCAGAATGTGTTACAAAGTAAGACTAAAATTATACTAAATTATACTAAATGTGAACTGAATATACTGACACATGTAATGAATGTCTGTGACATAAACAAAAATAGAAATGTTATTGCTGAGAAACAAAGAAATAATTTTATTCCACTGAATGCATAGATCTCACTTGAAGATGAAATCATCAGCAAGGAATCAAGAGCATTTCCATTTTTTTTGGCTAGTTATGCATTATATAATAAGCAAACTGAATATGAAAAAAATGCACCAGTACTATTCGTTATTGATGTGTATTCTCACATATGTCTTTAATGTTACTTTTTGTTTAATATGTATACAAGGTCTATGACTATATAAATTCTTTCAAACTCTTCTTTTTCCATCTATGATGTAAAATAAATTGCAATAAACCTTTCTCCCTAAACAGTCTTAAAGAGCAATGATATGTATATAAGATAACCACAAGTGTGCCAAACCCTTAAATGCTTCCACTTTGACTTCAAGAAGGTTTTAAATACAGGAATCCTCAAATGTATTTCATTACTGATTACCAGAATATATAAACTATACCAGAAGAATAATGTGCTTATGGCATTTCTAGATAATGATGTTGCAATATTAGATAGTTTCCTGACTCATACACACACACACACACACACACACACACACACACACACACACACACGTACACACATAGAGTGATATAAATATATGAATAGAGAGATAGATAGATAGAGAGATAGATAGACAGATAGATAGATAGATAGATAGATAGATAGATAGATAGATAGATAGATAGATAGATAGATAAACTAGATTTCCATCAATATAGAAAGACATACATAGTTATTTATAACTGTGTGATTGTTGAGTAAAAAGAGTAATCTTTTTAGACTGAATCTAAAAAGATCAAAAAATCAAAAAGGATAAAAAATATTTTTGCAGAAGAGTATGCCCACCTGCACCCATCACACCTCCTACAAATTGTATATAACTATTTCAAGACTGCACAGCAGTGGGGCAAAAGCAAATTCCCAGGCCTCACAGTTTCACAAGCCTTTAAGAATTGTCATTCTTTTGATAGCTCAGTCATATGGAGTGCAACAGTATGCATATATCGTGTCAATAAAGTGGTCAAAAAAGTTCCCTGGGATTCACTAACAGCATGTACACGTTGCACTGAAACCTGAAGCTGGCACTATTGGCCGACTGTAAGTGATGACCAGCAGTGCTAATAAAATATGCAAGACTCCAAGCTAATTTACATATGGTATAGCTCATGCTCATGCCCAGAGCAGATGCACTTCTGTGTATAATGCAAACACAGGATTAAAAACAGACTTGTGTATGCGAATATGAACAAAAGGCACAATGATATATAGGGTAACTTAGAATGCAAAAAAGGCAGGGGAAGCCTAATGACACCAGTCACAGCTCTCAACTGAATCAGGAACAAACCTCATAAGAATGCTGGACAAATCTAGAAATAATTAGAGACAATCAAGCACACTTTTTAAAATGTTAGAACTATTAACTCAAGATGATGGCAAAATAAGAGAGTGTGAATTAAAATACATTTTCTGAAGTAAAACAAGTGTGCACATTTTATTACTGCCGTTATTTGCCTAAGTTCAATTGAGCACCTTTCTCCAAAGGCCAGTATTTATACAAAAGATTAAGAGGGTCAGAGATAAAATTAGATTCAGACTTGGGAGCATCCATGCAAAATCATGGAGAGTTGAGCAGTATTATACCAATGGACAAGGAAACTTGATAGAGTAGGATATTTCAGTCAGTGCAGGAAGCGGACATTTAGGAACTTCAGTAACATGCTCTTGTATACTGTGAAATAAAACAGAGGTAGAAAATGTCAAAAATGAAACAATTGGGATGTTTAAACAGACATTTGGGTAACACAAGTCCACAGACCCCTAAACATAATTCACAGACAATTACTAATAGTGGATGCAATCATAAAAACTGTGGCAGCACTATGCATGCTGGGGAAAGGTAGCAATTGAGACAGTTGATCCCAAATCAGTATGCAGCAAAATCCACAAAGACCTGTCAAAGGACTGCTACTATGAACAGCATACTACTTGAAGATTATGCTGCAATTCATTGGCACAAATGTAGAACTATAACAGATGAGGATGTACACACAGTGAAGATGTGGAACATGCTTTTTTAAGAAATATACTAAGATGGAAATCATGGATGATGCGAATCAAGTGTAGGCAATCCAGTAACATCAGGGTTGTGTGTCTACGACTGCCCATGTATGCCTATGGACATGACCAAGTATGCATGAAAGGAAGACCACCATTGATAGTTGGGTGATAGCCCCTAGAAGAAGTAATTACAACAAAAATGTGCCTTATGTCAGTATTATGTGATGGCATCTGCTGCGTGCACTGTTTACTTTATTATATGTGTTGGGAGTGTCATAGTTGCAGTTTATGTGTGTCGTTTCTGCTGACTCCACAAATTCACAAGTTAATATTGTCTGACAATGTATGCCTTTGAAGAGAGTATACTACCATATCAGAAATTAAAATGTACTCCAGTGGAGAATGTGCAACACAACCATAGAATCTGGCTCCAACAGGTAGGTAACATACTCTTAGACAGGTGCTAAGTGCCATCAGTTAGTAAGTGAGGAGTATAAAGAACTACAGGTCACATGCAGCATGTGTTCATTTACCTCTAACCATGTTGTTATCCTCTGCTTGTCAGTCACTACCTCCATTGCACAGATGTTGGCAGAACCATGCTGCTGCTAGCAAATTTCCAAATTTTTTTACTACAGATTAACAAATGGCAGTAAGTATTTCACAATACTCATTACGTACTGGGCTTTGTGAGAACCATTGTACAATGTATTACATCATTATACTGATCATACTCATAAGGAAAAACAGCAATTACCAGATTAATATCGCCTATAGTCCCAAAAACAATAAACTATTATAAAAAAGGTCTTATTACACTTTGTGACCATCATGTAACATCAAGATCTGTTGAATAAACAATTTTACTTGCAACCACTGTAATGTGAACAAAATAATAAAAGACATACCCTACTGAATTAGAACATATGCAGTACAGGTCCTGACTATTGCACTACCTGAAGATGCCACACAAGACCTCATATCACACCTATCAGACCACACACACTTGTAGGGATGACCTAGGAATGTTTTGGAATGTACATGGCTTCTATTAAATGGATTTCAAAATTGTGTCTGTCTCTCCCCAGTTTCAAAAGTGTACACTAAGTAAAATTGTAATGATTGATTTTCCAATGCCACTCCTCAGTGTTACCAGTCATGTACACACTCAGTGCTTACACCTTTGTCAGACTTGAACAACTGCCTACTTGTGTTCATAGTTCGTGGACCTGTGCATCAACCACTGACACCACAGACAGACCTGTGCCTGAAGTCTCATGAAGCACATACTTGCAGGTATTACACCAGTAGTCTGTTTCTATGGCTATGTCTCTCCTACAACATATTCTGCAAATCATAAACCTTTAGTCCTGTTAAACAGTAGTATTTGTTTGCTGTCATCTGGTGGGTAAACCAGGTCTGATTTCACTATTTTCTTCCACAATTACATCACCAGATTTAAACCACTGCCTATCAAGGCCCGTAATCTAGAGAACTGCATATTAACTGATGATGCCATGGAAGAGATCATAATTAGAGTGGCCAGAAAGCACACACTTGATTCGATGACTGCAGTATTATGTTTGAAGCCTATATCAAGGTATAAGCAGGATACTGGTTGTGTTCTAACATATCTATCCATTACTTCACAAGGGGAAATGTTATGCTAAAGAAAACCTTCACTAATGTTTGATGTACTGTTGGATTTTAACACCTGACAATTCATTTCATCTGTCTGTAGACCTGAGCATTATCTGAGCATGCCATAAAGGAAGTCATATTTTACATAGTAAAACTCACAGATTTGAAGCAACAATGATAACAGTATGAAGCAAGGGAGTATTTGTACATGACATTCAACAATGATAACAATATAAAGTAGGGGAGTATATGTGCATCACCCTTCATTACAGTAATAAAAACTGAAATGTCACAAATGGTGTACATTAAACCCTACAGCCTGTTAAACATATAAAAATAACGTCTCCTGAAAATAATATCAGCATTACTTACTGTTGCCCCGCTGTGCAACAGTAAGTAATACTATCAGCATTACTTACTGTTGCACAGCAGGGCAAAACACAGTTTTGCAGCGAGAGCCATGTTACTGTCGCTGAAGGTAAAATCTTCAGTTTATTCCATGGGACATGTACTGCAATTTACCGTCTCTAAGCACTGACATGTGATTCAAATGTCATGTAAATGCTGAGGGAAGAAACTTGAGTGTTTGTTTTGTTGGCCATTTATGGACACGTGTGTGATGCATGAATCTATCTTAACTTGTTTAAATGTCTGAAAATGGGTTGAAAGGACAGGGGTGATAATACTGGGCAAGCAGAGTGTAGGATACTGGGTGAATAATAAAATAATATGCAGTTTTGTCATGGGGATCACCATAGCTATCCACATTGTCAGAAGCTTACAGTGTGTTTCTACAAATAATTTAATGAATTTGAATAGTCATTATGTTGTTATTTGTGACAACAGCTAAAATAATGTTGTGTGGCCAGTTGTATCAAATCAAGTGTGTCATGCACAGCTGGAATTGGGGTGAAGTGCTATGCATGTGACATTATTTAGTTAGTTAGTTAGTTAGTTAGTTAGTTAGTTAGTTAGTTAGTTAGTTAGTTAGTTAGTTAGTTAGTTTTTAGTTATCGTGCAACAGGTGCCATTTTTATTTTTCTGAAAGAGACAGGAATGTTGGGGAAGTTAGGAATGAGTGGCCCGGGTAGGTAAGGTAAGTTACACGTCAGGTGCAGACATACAGGACATGCAAGATAGACAGGGATTGTGATGGGCACAGACGGTTGGGGGACACTGTGATTGGGGGCATGTATGAGACTTTGTAGTTGCATCATTTGTCTAGCATCAGTACAGTGAGAACCTACTCCACACCCTCTGAACTATCATCACTGTCTCCTGTCACAGACACATTGAAGAGTGCCAAATGGAGCATCAATTCGGCTACTCATCAGGATATATTCTAGACTGCTGATAAGGGTGCCAAGGCCCTTCTCCATATTATTTCATCCACCAGCATTGTCAGCTCTTGAAGGGTGATATAATCACCATCCCCACTGTCACTGCTCTCAGTGGGTACTAGTGCACCAGTCCCCAGAGCAGAGCTTCCTGATGCATTTGAAGCAGATAGTGAAGGGGTTGTACAGACAATGCTGCCAGGTTGTGACCCAGAACCCAGAAGAGCAGGGTGTCTGTGCTGCTGCAGTCAACTGTGGAGGGATGGCAGTATGAGCCCCCATGGCTGGTCTAGCTCCCTGTGCTGCTGGTTGAACATGTGGCAGTAGGAATTACAGTCCAAATGTCATTTAAAAAAGAGAAGGAGAGAAACAGGGTGGAGGAGAGAACACAGAAAAAATCATTAATGCCATGTCATTTTAATATATCACACTCCAAGTATGTTGCAATACAAATATGTAAAGATTTCTCTATTCCACATATGAATGCAAACTCTATTAAAATGCACACTAATCTTATCAGGATTATACATTTTATGCAAAGAGTTGTGCAACTATTGCATATATGCTTTATGCATTCCAACTCATAAAATGTCCATGTTAAATGATTATGATGTTCTTCTAACTTACTTACTGCAAACTAATAAACATTTACATAATACTTACTAATTGCTGCTGCTTCTGGGCAGGCATATATATTTGTTATATATAGAGTATGCTTACTCACTTGTGACTATGTCAAGCAATTATGGACTAAAGACGTCAGAACTGATGAAGTGATCTCAAATTTAGAGTTATTATTAAATGGCTATTAGTCATACAGCAGCCATACTTAACTTGTAACTATCAGGGGTATTGTAGTCACTCCTGTTGTGCCTTCATATTTCCTTCTATCTCTGAAGAAGCTATACAGATCAAAATACAAACAAAAAATTTATGAACACATCTTTCGTTTGGTATTGAATTGGTTGCCAAAGAGACACTATGTTTATACAACTCAAGCAGGTCATTTGTTTTAAAATATTCATCTCATCATTGAAGGAAGTCCTAACTGCACCTTTTCAAGTCACTATAATAGGGATGATATTGTTTACCAGTTTATGGAAAGCCAGTTTCACAGATGACAGCTTTGGCCAAGCTCTTTTAAGCCACAGCTGTGTAATGGGACCTGGTATAAATGTCCTGCAACAACTTTTGGCTTTAAATTTTAATAAGGGGTTCAGAAAATATCTTGGAATCCTGTCCCATCCTTTGTGCTCTAAATCAAGCACAACCCACACCTGACATGTTTTTTCAAAGATATCTGGAAAAATGGCAGAGAATTGATTCCCAGTTCAGATCTCGAATGCACCATGTGAGCAACTATGGGCAAGCTAGGTAACTACATTTGGGCTATACAAAGCACACAAATAAAATGTTATGGAATGTGGTTATGATTTATTCCATGTACAGTTTAGCTATGAAACATGACAGCAAGACTTGGTCATGTGAGCTGATCAGTGTATATACAAATGTATCACGGCATCTACATCAACTGCTGTTAAATAATTATATCTCAAAATTTATATGATACATTGGCTCCTATAGGCATGTTTTCTGTTAGGGTTGATGGCAATCATAAGGAGAGTATTGTCATAAACAGACATGATATCAAAACATCGATGATGTTGCTGGAAATCACTGTTAACCTTATGCAAATTTACTTTAAGCAGTAAACGAAGCATTGGTGGCAGGCACATTAATTATGAAAATTCTGAGTTATACC
Source organism: Protopterus annectens (assembly GCF_019279795.1). Taxonomy (NCBI): domain Eukaryota; kingdom Metazoa; phylum Chordata; order Ceratodontiformes; family Protopteridae; genus Protopterus; species Protopterus annectens. Next base: position 1,377,536,209 of record NC_056733.1, read on the forward strand.
AGCTTGGACTCAAACCCATGTCAAAAAGAAACTAAATTTATTTAGTCTGTATATTCACTGTTATTGCCACAGGAGAACTGAAATACCCAGAATGCAAGTTCAGAAGTACAGTTTTGAACAAGAGTGGAGATAGATTTAATTCTGACAGTCCTGCAACTGCTAGATATTGAAGTGTTACCATAATGTATTAATAATTTGGGGTATGAAAGTTTTCCTGTAGAAAAGTTTACATTGCAGTGATTTTTCACTGTTAACAGAGATGTGCAGAGGCCAAGATTATTTGTGTGGTTAATGGCAATGTCTAAGTGCATGTGTTTTTTTTTTTGAGGTTTTGCCATATGATGTGTGGCATCACTTCTTTACAGTCATTCATGCATACTCACAGTGTGTCATGCAAAATACACTTTTAAAATGCTGATATTATGGGATGACCAGTTGTATTCATTATATACATGATGCATTTATGTTATAAATATAAAATATCCCATGACACCTATAAAAAAGTAGGGGTTCTTTATTTGCATAATCCATAAGTATTTTACACAATCACATACATTTTTACATTACTACTTATTTACATTCTATATATATATTTTCAACTATACTAAATATATATATATATATATATATATATATATATATATATATATATATATATATATATGTATAGACATAGATATTATTTACAAATTGCATCTTCCTTTTTCATTTGCTTCATCATATATAGCACATATTTTTTGACCACAACTCCAGTTTCTATAATCAAAACCTTATTTTTTCAGAATCATTGATAAGTGTCATTTTTCATTAAACATAATTTCCTTAACCCTCTAATTCCAGATTAACCTATATGGCAAACATTTTTATTGAGATTTTCCACCTCATTTTTACATTTATGTCTATAGTAATTAAATTCAATCATGTCATTATTTAAATTGCTTATATTTTTAAATTAATTCACATATTTTCTCTCTATAATCTTTTCCTATAACATTTTTACTTTTTTGCATTGTACAAAAACATGTTAACAGGTTTAAAATTCACCACAATATAGACAAATTCTGGGTGGAATTCAATAAAGCCTACACAGAGTGATTATCCATGTAGGAATAGTGCTACGGCCTAAGCACGGAACATGGCCACAGAACAATCCAGGAAACAGGGCTGAGGGACAGACATGAGCATGCGGACACATGTCCACACAATGCAAATCAGCTCATAAGGTGGTGAAAACCATGCAAATGAGGTGGATTTGTGATTCAACAAGCAGAAAGACACCCATGTAGGAGCCATGTTGGGGTAGGGAATGTACACAGATAAAAAACATGCACCAGAGTATAGATTTTAATCAGAGGCTGTAAAACCCTACAATAAAGGGTGGATATGGTACTGTATGCATACAAATGACCAAACTATGGTCAGTAAGTTCAGAAAACCAATGCAAATAATTAAAAAATAATATATTTTTAATAAATATATCACATTTGCACAGCGTGCAGCGACACGCAAACATGTTGTTATGGAACAAAAAAGTGTAAAAAAGTGTTAAGTAAACATTTCCAAATTTATTGCATTATAGTGCCCAGGATGCAGAGTATTACAATGGCCGGTGTCAGTGGTTGCTATGGAGGCAGGCCCTGGAGTAGTGAAGTGTCCAGGGTATACACAGTAAGCTGTATGTAAATCAGCTTGGGTACCTGAATAGCAAAAAGGGCAATGGTGTCCACAGATACAACCCATGGTAGGGCTTGAACCATTAGGTAGTAGTAGAACAGGTAGCTGACATCAAAAGGGGGTGTGCACAGTATGTTAAAATGGATTGGAGCTCAGCGGCACCTGTTTTTGCTCACCTAAGCACAGTTAAGCAAGGGGGTGTGTCTGATACTGTTGAGCATTTTTTACACTAGCACTACATGTTTGCAGGGTGCTCCACACTGCTTAGCAGTGAAAGAAACAGGAAAAAAATAACCTGGGAAAGCCAATTAGGTAGACATGACTGATAAGCCCTGTTCAACATACACTGGCCCATTCAAACCCAATGATATACCTATCAGGTGGAATGCAGCATAATGAGCCAATCACACAGGCTACAATTGCAGCACACCACCATAAAGTATGCATACACCCTACAATTTGATTTTACCACATACTCTGCTCCATTGCAGTACACACTTGGGAATTTTAACTAACAAAATGATAGGCGCTGCTGCTGCTGCTCTGATACATCTGTATGTGCTTGAGACTGAGGTTAGTGAAGATGATGATGATGCTTACAATAGGCCCAGACTGAGAAGGAGAATAGTGTTCAGGCCCAGGGTGACCTTTCAGGGGCTACATGAGATGAAGATTGTAGAGCACTACAGGGTGGACAGGACATACTACAAGAACTCATTGAGCTCTGTTGCACTCAACTCAGACCCAGAGCCAACAGAGGGGAACCCATCCCAGTGGAAACAAAGGTATGTGTAGCCCTTAGAATATTAGCTACAGGTACTTTTCAAAGATTAATTGGGGACATAATGGGGATCTCACAGGCATCTGCATCCAGGGTACTCCACCAGTTCCTGGATGCCATGCAAGCACATGCCAGTGAGCACATTTATTTATCCCGCACCCATGAAGAGAGGGTCAGCAATATTCATCTCTTCCACTGGTGCAGCACACTACTCTGAGGTACTGGGTATCATAGACTACACTCATGTGCACATCAAAGCACCACCTGGTGAAGAGGGTAGGGTCTATATCAACAGCAAGGGGTATCACTCCATCAGCTCCCAGGTCATGTGCAATGCCCAGGGAATTATCATGAATGTGTGTGCTAGCAGCCCTGGCAACTATCATGACTCCCACATCTGGCATGCCTCACAGCTGTACCAGACATTTGCCAGGGGTGGCATCCCATATGGCCATCTACTGGGGGATGCTGGCTACACACTGGAACTGTGGATGATGACCCCATCAGAAATGCGTGCACACCTACTAAAGAATGCCATGATGAGGTGCAAACACAAACTAGGAACATCATAGAGCATGTGTTTGGTCTGCTCAAGTCATGGTTCTTCTGCCTCGATATATCGTGTGGAGCCTTGTAGTACTCTCTAGCCACATGCACACATGTTCACAGTATGTGCCATGCTACACACAATGATCCTGCAGAAACAGCTGAGGCAGGAACATCACAGGGAAGGGACACACAGCCCCCACCAGTTCCAAGGTCTCCACAGCAACAGGGGGACTTGGAGGAGGAACTCCCTGAGCCTATCCTTGTAGGCAGATGTAGGTGTGCCCAGTATACCCCAACCTTGGCAAAGAGGCAACACATAGCATATGCACTGAAAACCTAGGGGCTGACACCTCACTCTGACTCACATAAATAGTAAAAAGGATGCCAGCCACACAAGACAACATGTACCTTACCATGTCTAGGCTGTGTACTGCATACATCCCACAGAGTCAGCCCTGAAGCACTGTTCTCTCAACTGTTGCAAGCACAAGGTAAGTTACTCTTCTTTACAGCAAATGAATGGGGTAGTAGACTTTGATAGCATATGTATGGACCTGCCACATGTATGCAGGGGAATGGAGTGGGGTACTGGGATAGCCGCAGACAACTGACAGCTAAGTGGGACAACAGGAACACTATGCCCACTACAGGCAACCCCATAAAATGCCGTAAGCCCCAAGCCAGCACAACCCACTGCTCTATGTGAAGAAATTACAAACACTGGGGTTACAGGAGTGATGCTTGATTGCCAATGCTAGAGACCCCTATCTTGAATACACCTGTTTTCCTATACAACTGCAGTAACAGTATGTTTGCAAGGTAATACCAACAGACCACACAATCCCTGGGCTGTCCCAATCAACCTGGTGACATGTACCCATTCCCCAATATGAAGGGGCCAACGTACTATGTATGTCTGTGTTTGATAGCATCATGAAGTAAACTGCACTGTCTGTTGGCTGTTGTGGCTTACTGGACTAAGTACATTACCATGGTTGATAGGGTACATGGTTTGAGACTGGCTGTGCATACTTTTTTGCATCTGAGCCACACCTTTGGTAGGAGTGCTACAGAATATGTCACTATTTGTTATTGCAAGAAAGCTGGACAAAGCCACAGACAATGGAGGGACAGGGGAACACAGATATAAACAGTAGATATCTCTGAGTAACCTAAATGATGGCTAGTAGAACAGCAGATTGTAACAAGTCACTGTAGCACCAGGATATAAAGGTTGCCACATAACTGTGTCAGTACTTACAACAAGTCAGTGGGCACCATCTATATCCCAGAAATGTACAGGGTTTTACAGAATGTCCACATTTATGCCTCATATATCTGCTCTGTTTGTCATAACATTGCAGTTGTCTGGCTAACTATGGGCAAATCAATAAAGGTTGCTGTGGGACAATAATGACAGACAGTTCAGATGCAGACTTCATGCCCATCAGAAAATGCATGCTAATACAAAACCATTCTACCAACTGTCTACCTTTGTAAGACCAATATTAAAATCGTGTCCCCATGTTTGGCCCTGTGTCCCACTGTTATATATGGCACTGCCCAGATTTTTGGCTGTAAGACTTTCAGAGGTATGGACAACATATAGCCTTATAATAACAGTACAACACAAACCATCTGAGGACCAGAGCAGACGTACGGTGCACAATGCTGGACAACCTGCAAAACAGGGACAGTCAGAGGTGTGAAGTCCATAACCCTGTTTGTGATGTCACATCTCTTCCCCCAGTCAATGCATACCTACAACTACATAGAGCAGTAACTGTGGTCAAAGCCAGGAACTGGAGCAAGGCAAGACAAAAGCCCACATATAAGGGTAAGAAGGAAATCCTGCCCAATCAATATAGAAAAAGCAGAATAGAACAGTTTGTGCAGTAGCATGGGTTCCCTGCAGTGTATGGAGTCGGTAACAAAAAATGTTTGTCAGCAGTTCATCATGTCAAGTTATAATGTTCTGCTACAGACATACTAAGAAATCACAGTGCTATGTCAGATGTACCAGACATATTAGGCAAACCTCAGTTCAGTCCAATACACTTTGTACACACCCTAGATATGGGTCAGATAGTATGGACAGCACACAACCAGGAAATCCCTCAGGCTTTATATCAGGAAGGTGCAGGACTGTTTAATCAGATTCAGCAGAAAATTGGCTGTAGTACATAAAATCCTGGACTAGAGTACCGGTAGGTCTGGCCTGGAGTCCCATTGTAAGTATAGACAGTCATACTGGGCATGGTCCTGCACTTAACTCAGACCATGTTTGAACCCACATCTGACTATAGAACTGTGATGCCTGTATATCTCTGTGCATACTGATAGCTGGGTATGCCTGAACTTTCTCTCCCTTTCCCCATCAGACATGATTACCCTTATCTATTCGTATGTGGCACATATATGGTATATCTGGATCTGTTGAGTTTAATACAGATGCATATATATATATATATATATATAGGTAACATATATATATATATATATATATATTATATATATATATATATAGGTAACATATATATATATATATATATATATATATATATATATATATATATACATATATATACATATGTGTATATATATATATATATATATATATATATACATATATATATATGTATATATATATATATATATATATATATATATATATATATATATATATATATATATATATATATATATATATATATATATATATATATATGTATATATGCATACCATATATAGGGAGGCAAGGCAGACAGAGGGGGAAGAGAGACTGAGAGAGAGATAGACCTAGAAAGGCATATAGGGATGTAGTGCAGCAGCCAGTCATACACCAACTGTAACCAGTGGTGTGTGCAAATAGTACAGTGACCAGTAGTGTGTAATAGTAGGTAGGGAGGGGTTCTCAACTCACATCAGCCACCTTATGTGTTTGTGTATATATTTCACCAACTGTAACCAGTGGCGTGTGCAAATAGTACAGTGACCAGTAGTGTGTAATAGTAGGTACGTAGGGGTTCAAAACTCACATCAGCCACCTTATATGTCTGTGTATATATTTCACATACAGCGGAATACACATGCCCAACAGGCCTATGTCTGTGCAATGGTCCCTCATTTTATGGCCCTGTGACTACTGTCCTCCACAACAGTGGCCACCCTGTGCAGCTACTGATGTCATCCACCTCAGCAGCAGTGGCAGACACTGTCCAAATGCATAATCTCTGTAGCGCACGAGATAACTATTTAGCATTATGGTGTATACAGCTAGATAGCTAGTGATTCTAATCACGGCAACTCAGTGAGTGTGTGTGCATGTGTGTAAATATATCTCTGTGTTGCTGTATTTATTTCTTGCCTATATATGTGCCTTGCCAATATATTTTAAAGCCTGTGCTTACCTGTGAATCCCCCACTGACCTACTTTACAGGACCTGCTGATGTTATCCACCTTAGATGCACAGTTACACACTCTTCAGATACATAAACTCTGTGGCACATGTGATAAGTACATAGCACTGTAGTGTATACAGCTAGATAGGTAATGCATCGAATCTCAACAATTGTAACTCAGTGTGGGTGTGTAAGTAAATCTCCCTGAAGCAGTGTGTATGTCCTGCCTATGTGTGTGCAGTGCCAATATAATTTAAGGCCTATTCCACCCTGTTAATCCCTCCATTGGATTACTTTACAGGGCCTGCTGCTGTCTCTAGGTACATAAGATCCTTGTTGCGCGTGATAAGTATGTAGCACTATAGTACATACAGCTAGATAAGTAGGGGTCTTAATCTCAGAACTGGCAACTGTGTGAGTCCATGTGTGTGTGCGTATGAAGAATATCCCCTGTGGCAGTGTGGCTGCCTTATGTGTATGTCTGATGGTTATACCATCTTGAGCACCTGTTAATCCCCCGATCGGATTACTTTACAGGGCCTGCTGGTGTCTTCCACCTTAGATGCATGGTTAGACACTCTCCAGGTACATAAGCTCCATGGCACATGCCATAAGTACGTAGTACTATAGTAGGTACAACTAGACAGGGGTTCTAATCTCAAAAGTGGCAACTGTGTGAGTGTATGTGTGTGTGTATGCATATCCCCTTGCAACACTACAAAAGCATATAAGCTCCATGGTGCATATGATATGTATGTAGCGCTATAGTATGTATAACTACACAGGTGGGTGTTATACTCTCAACAAGGGCAGTTCATGAGGGTGTATATGTATGCATATCCCCTTGCAGCAGTGTGACTGTGTTAGGCCCAACATCTCTCCCATCATACAGGTTGCAGTCCATGTTTGGCCAGGTTTGTCCTGTGAAAACAACTAAAACAATACCTAGGTCCCAAGAGTGTAGGACAAAAAAAAATTCCTACATGTTTGTAATAGTTGCATAAACCAGTCATTTTCCATCAGAAATACCTGAATGTTATGAGACACAGCATAACCTAGGGAAATGCTACAAAAATAACATGTCATATTGGCAGACCAAGAGACATCCTGTCCTTTGCACTTGCTGTGGGTATGGTTTGTCCTGCCAGCTGTCAATTGCCACAATAATACAAGATGTGTCTGACATTGGGCATTCATTAAGGTAGCAACCCTAGTCTGTGTTGCCAATGTGTGTGCAATATGTATACATGTCAAGGCCCTGTGGGTAGCTGGTGCCCCTACATAACCCATATGTATCTAGGCATGAATGCTATCTGCCACCACCCACATATGGAGGTACTGACTAAGGCTGTGGTGACTGTATGTTGTGTGCTGTCTGTCATTGACCCACTTAAAGATTTTTAACACACTGCAACAGGGTCTTACTGTGGGTACAGACTGCTTCCAAGGCCCTGGCTTCAAGCTAAATGCAAAAAACAGTACTATTATACCATATGGCTAGGACATGGTCCCACAGTTTGCCACATTATTGGCAACCCCATAAACACACAACCTGTGTTGACAGACATGGGTACTCAGTTTGAAAACAATGTTGCATTCAACCATCATGTACTGACAGTGGTCAGAAACACCTTGTACATAGGTAAAGGTAGTGCATCCAGAGAAAAGGTGGACATTACCTCTGTATAGTCCTCAGCCGGTATAACAATACTTTAGTACAATGGCCTGTTTGATATGTACCTATCCAGAATTTACAACAACTGGAAAGGCCATGGTAATACCCACAAAGGTAATCCATGCCATCCAACACCTGTCCCATGCAGACAGCCCCTAATCAGTAGTGCCCCACTCGGTATCAGACAAGTTGCCTAGAGGTAGGCTGTGGCATGCCAACAACTCAATGTTGGACCCTACCCTTCAACAGTTGCCCCATATATGTGAGTCTACTTCCCTGTGCATTACCAGCACAACAGGCCTGAACTTGATAGGCAATATCAACAAAACCTGCCAGACAGACATGTTTGTCTCCCAGTGGCTTCCTTGTCTCAAGAATGTACTTCCCAGACATGTCAAAGAGTACCATTCAGACCATCATCAAGTGTAACTGTGATGAATGGATAGGATACCACAAATCAGTCCCATGGGTCCCATCTGTTTCCCTCAATGACAAGGGCAACAGGTGCTTGTTGATGATTCTGTTGTTGATAAACTAACTAATGGCTAGGCTTGTAAGGGCCTCAGGACCAATAGCCTACAAACCTTATATGATCATAGGTATACCAGTTATGGTCTTGTGTGCTGTGATGGACTGTGTTAAGTGTCCACTCCCATCACTGCCATCTACTGTGGTGTGTCCTCTATGATTGACATACCAACTATGTCACACCATTCGACAAATAGGTGAGTGGTACCACAGGTGTATGGGAACAGTCCAGCAACATCTCTGTGGCAGAATTACAGACAGCATTGCAAACATGTTGTAGGGTATCCTCCTTGTGGGTGTCCAACATCCGCAGTACACAGATGTTTGCAGAATGTGTACATATGCCTTATATATGTGGACCCTCTGCCAGACAAATGTGGATTTCTGGCAATCAGTTGGACAATATGTAATGGTTGTTTCCAGACTTTGGTGAATGTGGCTGACACAGGACAGACACCTCAGAAAACAGTTATGGTACTTTAATATATGTTACTGTATTCATTCCCTCACATTGCATGCTCAATAAGTGCACTCAGTTGTGAGGGTGAGCCTGTGTCCCCCCACTACTACTGGATATAACCTGCTATCCTGCTGTAGGGGGTCAACGGGTATGCTAGCCATAGCTCTAAGGCAATGATGTACAACTCTTGAGTACACAGTGACCTAGGCAGAGTACGTCAGGAGCAGTCAGGGACACCTGAACAATGTTTGAACTGTGCCTGTGTGACATTCACAGCGTGAGAGGAGCAGACTGACAGTACGTCATGTGATATGGCAGCTGTATCAACCACTACTAACTGTCACTATTGTCTAATGCACAATCCATTTGCATTCATACATAAGCTGACCAGTGCTGAGGAGAATCAGGGGACAGAGTAGTGATCTATGTCACAGCAGACAGAGCCAAAAGGTAAGCCTGTAGTTGCTGGACAGCTGACTAACAGCAACATGTAATTCCAAGATATTTATCACAGATCTCTATTGTGGTAATCCCTATTTCCTATGCCTGCATTCCCCAACTGTGTCCGATTACATTGGGAATGCTATTACATACATGGTATACTGCTGTACTCCTTTATGTGCAAAAATCCTGTGGTAGAATGCTAGGATAGTGCAGTCTGTCACCATAGAGAAAGTCACAGACCTGTGTACCATAGGCAGCAGCTTGGCTTTTGTAGGTAATGCTTATGAACAGCTGATTATCTGTGCACCAGTCTGTGGCTCAGACTTGATAATTGCATTCAGAACAGCTGGGTTTCATTTTAATTAGCCAAAGTCATGACAACAAAGTGCTGTATTTGAGGCCTTCCTGTAGGCCTTGACCCTTTTCCTGGCCTGTGAGAAGGACATTATTGCGGTGCGGGGACTACAGCATCACAGAGGGTAGGTTAAAATACTGTCCACAGTTTGAATTTATGTGGTATCTCCACAGTTTTGCATGCTGTGTTTAGCCATTGTGAACAGACTTTCTGATTATGTGACAGTTTACTGTTTATCAATGTGGGTTGAGGTCAGTAAGGAGACAAACAGATGTGAGTGTCATACATCATTTGCATCAGAATATGCATGTTGCTGCAGTAGCCACTGGTCTATCAGCTGCATAGATTTGTAGGGGAAGACTTTGACACATGTCACTGTCAGATGACCACCCGCCCCCCCCCTTTAAATATGGATGATGTGTGGATTCCCTGTTCTAGGTATTCATAGGTTCATAGGTAGGTACTAGGCTATCAGCTCAAGGGCCAAAGTAAGCCTAGCCAACAAGGTTCTCTGGCTTATGCCACCTAAGAAAGTTATTTTCCTGTGCCCCTGTCGAGCAGAGCCACAGAAGTGGTCCCTGGAGTGTATTTCCTATTTCTCATCCAGATTTTTCTTGAAGAGTGCTAATGAGGAACTTTGCTTGACATAGATGGGTAGCTTGTTCCAGAGTATGAGCAGTCTCTGGGACAGGAATCTATCACTCCAGCATGTCCTGTTTATTGTGGTGACAAGGTTTAGGTCCCTAGAGCATGTAGCTCAGAGGGATTGGGATTTCTTTTGGTGTAGAATGTCCAGTAGCTCTGGGTTTGACATAGCTTTATATGTTAGACAGAGTTCACCTCGGAGTAAGTGATATGCTACGGAGTAAAGCTGGAGTTTTTTGAGATGGTCAGTGTAAGGCATCTGTTTGAGGTCAGTAATCCTCTTTGTGAGGTACTTCTGTGGCCTTTCCAGCTGCGGCAGATGTCTTGTGAGGTGCATTCCAAAAGGGGCGTTGTACTCAATAATTGGGTCTAATGAGTGTTGAGTAGAGGGGAACAATGACTTCTTTTTTTTCCTGGATGAGAACCCTTTTGTGATGAGGTGTGCCACATAGAAGGATTTCCTGACTACTGTGGCAATGCGATTATCAAAGGAGAGACTAGTGTCCACCTGGGTCACAAGGTTTCTTATCGCACATTTGGCATTAAGAAGACTTCCACCTATGTGGTTGTTCATGGGTACTGAGTTTTTACCAAAGGGAATGACAATGCACTTTTTGGCGTTGAGTTTGAGGTCATGACTCTGACACCAGGCATCTGTCTCAGTGAGGCCTTTCTGTAGAATGTCCACATCATTGGAGACTCGACTATGGGTCCTAGTTTGCAGTCATCTGTGAACTTCATTAACCAAAGGCCTTCTGTGTTAGCCTGTACTTCAGAGAAGTAGACATCAAACAAGACAGGTCCCAGGACTGAACCCTGTGGTAATCCACTTGTCACTAGTTTGAAGTCAGATTTGGAGTCTGCAGCTTTTACAGTGTGGGGTCTGTCAGTGAGCCAGTTGGCAACCCATCTTGTGACGTAAAGATTTATACCTAGTTTAGTGAGTTTAGCTATAATTTTAGAATGGGGGATGGTGTTGAAAGCCTTGGCAAGGTCAAGATAGGTTGTGTGAACCACCTTACCCTTGTCTACGGCTTTGGTGACTGCCTCAAAGAAGTCAATCAGGTTCAGGAGACATGATCTGCCTTTCACAAACCAGAACTGGGTGGGTTCCAGAGTTTGGAGGTTATCAAAGTCTTTGTTTATCAGTTCCATGATGATACGTTCCATGGCCTTACAGACCAGGCTCATCAGGCTAATAGGGTGATAGTTCCCAGGATCAGTGGTGGCTCCCCCTTTGTGGAGTGGGATAACTGTTGCTGTGTGCCATTCGGTGGGCACAAAGCCTGATGTGAGGCTATGATTGAACATGGTGCTTAGGTGGAGAGCCAGTTCGCTCTAAAGTTTGTGTAAAATGCGGCCTATAATGTTGTCCGGTCTCATGGATGCTGTATTTTTGGCTTTAGATAGTGAAGCTTTTACCTGCATAGTTTGATTACAGGGACTCTGCATTCTTCCTGTATAGATATGGGTCCTTTAGGGGTGTGGGAGAGGGGTAAAGTTAGCACTGAACCTATCTGCCAGGATGTTGGCAATATCAGTTGGTTCTGTAATTTTCATGTCGTTGTGCTGTAACTCACAACAGATCTGGGTGTTGCCATTAAGATTCTTGACATAGCTATAGAATGCTTTGTGGTTGTCCCTAGAATCAGTGGCAATTTTGTTTTCATAGCTAGCTTTGGAGAATCTCATAAGGGATCTCAGCTTCTTACTGAGGCTGACTCGGGAGCTCCTCCACTCATGGGATTTTACTCTCTTTTGCAACAGTTTCTTCCTTCTGTTGTAGAGTTTGTTTATGGTAGGGGACCACCAGATTGGCTTCCTTTTTTTGGAGGATAGCATCTTGGTTCTGTTGGGGTTAGCACGATCCATGCACTCGTGTAAGTACTTATAGAGTGCATTTGAGTAGGATTCAACAGTTGTAACTGTATTGTCCATCTGCATGGGTGTCATGAAGTTCACCACTTCTGTCTTAAGAAGCATGAAGTTGGTTTTGGAGAATTTTTTTACCATGGTTTCCTTAGTGGGAGGTGGGGGCGGGATGTGGATATCTAGGGTGATTAGCTTATGGTCGGATCTGACCAACGAGGAGTTGACTTCAGGTGTAGAACACTGGTCACTCATGTTGGTAATGACTAGATCTAGGATATTGTTGCCCCTGTTGAGGGTGTGGATAAGTTGATCCAGGGCATTGGAATTTATGAATTCCAGAAAACATTGAGTGAAGTAGTTGGTACATGAGTAATTTTCCCAGTTAATGGTGGGGTAATTGAAATCACCCATTATTAGGGTGTTTGGTTGAACCCCTAGTATTTTCCAGTACATCAAGAAAAGAGGAGTGGTAATCCTGGGGCATGGTGAGGGATCTGTAGCAAGCTATAATTTGGATTGCAGTTTTGTCCAGAGTTATTTGCACTTGGATAACCTCGGATGCATTATGCTGAGCAACTAGCTTGGAGGTGTGGATATCCTTAATGAATATGGACACACCTCCACCTTTGGTGTTCCGGTCCAGGTTAGGTGGCTGAAAAGTGTTATATGAACTATAGCCTGGTAATGCAAAGCTGCTTTCTGGAGCCTTGATCCAGGTCTCAGTCACTGCACAGATATCGATATTCTCCATTTTAAGGAGTGCTTCGAGAGAGTGCATTTGGAGATTTAGACTTCTAGCATTGAGTAGCATTACCCTCAGCTTTTGCTTGCCTGTTCCTGTTACTGTGGTGAATTTGTCATTTGAACCTTGCCTAAAAAAGGCACTATGGTGCGGCAAGAGTCTTAGCCAGAATCTGGAATCCCAGGGGTGACAGGTGCAGGCCATCTCTGGCAAAGCATCATGGTCTGTCGACCATGTCATCCCAGGCAGACAGATACTGGATCCCCTTAGAATGACACCAGAAGCTTAGCCAATTGTTGAAGTCAATCATTTTGTCCTTGTACTGCAGTAGCATTCTGGGCAATGGCAGGATGCTACTCAGGGCTAGGGTCATACCTGCCTGGGCAGCAGGATTAGAGAGCTCTTCCATGTCTCTTTTCATGTAGTCCAGGGAGGTACATCTCAGGTCTTTCACACCAACATGTACAATGACAGTCATATTTGTACTTGTTGTGGAGTGACCTGAGTGCATGGGTTATGTGGTGGATTCTGGCACCCGACAGGCAGCTGACAGTAACTTTCTCCTAGTTTAGCCTGGTGAGTGGGACCTGACTATAGAATCACCTATGACTAGTGTGTTAAGTACGTTGTTTTGCCTTATGGGCTGTGGTTGAGTATCACACTGAGTCTGTGGGCTATGTGTCATTTGTATTGTGTTGGGGGTGGAGCTTGCTTGTGTTTCTGCTTTGGATGTCCCTTTTGCTTGAGCAGCTTATTATTGAGAGCCTCCACAAATGTTTTTGTGTTTCTATGTGTGGATTTTGGTGGTGTAAGTTTAGTGCAACTATGTGATGAGTGTGGTGTGGTGCAAGTGTTTACCTTCTCCTCTTGACTGTCAAGTTCAGTCTTGGTTGGAGAGAGCTTTACTTCCAGTTTGGCTAGATAAGTGCATCTCTCACAGGTTGTAGTGTTGGGTGGGAGGAGGAGAGGATTTTCTGTGTTCATGAGGCAATTGCTACATTGCCCCAAGTTTCCTCAGATAGACAGGAGATAACACTGGGAGCTGACCTTTAGACATGCCTGAATAAAAAACTATTTTCCTCCTGACTAGTGAGGAAAGTGAGTACAAGAACTGTTTTTCTCTAAGCAAGTAAAGAAAGTAAGTACAAAAACTGTTTTCCTCTGGGTAATGAGGAAGGTTGAGTGTTGTAATAATTTGTAGCTTATTTAATGCTTACAATACGTTCTGAACAAGTGCTGAGCACAAATAAGCAAATTCAAGTGCTAGAACTAAGAATCTGTATCTGAACTAGACTAGTTATAGGAAAGAAACAAGTGGAAATGCAAGCTTTTAGGGGCACGGTAGGTCTGCAGCAGGTAGCTGAACATACTGATGCATATGTTACAGGCTGCAGCTACTGCATTCTGCCCAGGAGATGTACTGGGGATTTTGAACACATTGTGGGACAGCAAGCTGTATATATGAGTGAAAGAGCAGTGTCAGCTCTGTTGTCACAGCATGGCCAGGGTGAGGATATCCATAACAGTCCAGGTAAGGCATGTCCCTCTGGTACATATGTTATGTAATAGTGCCATCCAGAGAGTGATAGGTGACATTTAGGACACCTAATCATATTTGTGAAGGGTGTCCCGACCTGCAGACCTCTGCGGTGCTAATATGGGTGGCAGTGACTGCAGTAGCAGAAAAATGTTCTGCTTAAAATTGCAGGGTTCAGTCATTTAATTCTTCCAACAAACATGTACTTGACATGCAACACACTGGAATGGAAGCCAGGAGTGTGGGTGAACAAATGTTAAGCATGTTAAGAATATAACAGATTAAGCTACAGAGCCAGTACTCTAGTATGTGTATTTGCAAGACATATGTGCATGCATACAGTCTATTACACAGGAGTGGCATGAACATGTGTGATAGGATGTGTATGACATGACACTGAACTGTCATGTTTCATAATGTCAATGTGTACTGACTTGCCAGTACATCTGCACACAGCATAGGTTGTGTGACAAGTGTGGAAAATGTAGGTGACACAACTGTGGACATTCTGCAACAGTCTGCAGTTGTCATCTCTTCCTGATATCCTAGGCCTCATGTATATCCATCAAAATTTATTTGTCTGTGTACTGGTTTGGTGTCTTTATCACAGTCCCAAGAACATTGTCATTTGTCCCATTATATGTACAAACAGTGTGTCACTGGCAAGAAGGATATGTTTATGGAAATGCCTGCTAGTTTTCAAAGCTCAGTGGCTCAGTGGGCTAATGGGGTCTATATAATATGAGCGAAAGTTCATATAAGTGAATGCTCAATGAGCGAAAATCCCAGACATCGAAAACAATATTGTGGGAAAAGAAGAAAGATAAGAAAAGGAACTTTTTAATTTTCCCTGTGATATGTCTCAAGAACTTGATTCCATGGAAACACAAAGTACCAAAGCTAAATTCTCGGCTATTTCATCACCAGAGAAAGATGCAACTTCTAAAAGGGCTAGAACAGCCAAGCAACAGGAAACTACAAAACCACCTGCTAAAGTGAAAACTGATACTTCCAGCATGGAGGACTTAAAACTGGCCCTGCAGCCTATCCAAACTGCAATTCAAAGCTTCTCTCAGCAGCTTAAAACTTTCAGTGAATCAATAGACAGAATACTCACTAGAATTGACAAAACAGAAGCTAAGGTTTTTGACAACGAGATCAAAATTGAACAACTACAGAAAGAACAAAAGTCTAGTGCCCTAAGCATTCTGGACATGCAGCAGAAATTAGTGGACCTTGAAGCTAGGTCCAGGCGCAACAACATTATTTTAAGAGGCATACTGGAACATATAGACAATCTTGCATTGCTGGAAAACATATCTGCAATCTTTGACATTTTCTTGGACAAATCTCCTCTCTCGGACCAGATTATAATTGAAAGAGCCCATAGAGCCCTTAGACCACCTTACGATAAAACAAAGTCGAGATCCGTATACGTGAAAATACTCAATTATCAACATGTAAACAAACTGTTAATTGCGGCTCTAAACAAAAAGTTTATAGAATGGAAAGGTGCTAAAATATCCCTTTCATCTGATCTACCATCTCAGATTAGGATGGAACGTCAAAAGCTTGCCCCTTTCTGTGCTTATTTAATTAAGAAACGAATAAGATTCCAAATGAGATATCCTAATACCTTGATATTTCAACATTTAGGATCCAAGTTATCTGCTTAGAATGCCAAGGAAGCCTCAACGATATTCTTTCAAGTTTTTAAAGAAAGTCTTAGTCCTGCTATTTAAAACAGTAACTTACATTAAGTATTGTACATCGCATGATTGATAGCCTCAGAAGGTTCCTCTGGACTTGCTTCTGGATTGTTTCAGTCCAATTTATTGATCGATGATCTCTTCAGCGTCCTTGGGGCCGTTTTGTAATCCTGTTCCCTCGTGTTTCCCTTTGTAATGCAGTTGCAGGACTGAATATCATCCATGTTGGATGTTAGCTGCAGGAACTTTGACCCCTGCTTCTACCATGATCCTTTTTGTTTTTCTTAAAGGGATACTGCTGATACGCACTAACTGGTCTGCTTTACTACAGCCCTGTCCATGTTTCAGGGCTCCACTCATTAAGAAGCCCTGCACCGTCAGCAGACAACTATCCGGAGTTAAGGTGCTTAATTTTACAAAGAACTGAATGTGTATCCCTTCTGCTCTGTTGAAGTGGATAAAATCCATTAGCTTGAGCTCCTCGTGTGCTCGTTTATTGTTCACATAACTTCTGCAGTTGCTTTAAGTCACCTACACGAACTGTTACACTCTATTGCAGTCTATTATAGAACAGAGCTTCTCGCCTGTTTGCAAAACATATAAATATGCAAAGCATCTCATGGAGGATTCTGCAAGCTACTTTTTAGATCCTGAATTTAAGCACATTTATAAGTAAACTGCCTCACTAATAGGGGTTTACCCTCTTGTTAAGCATACAAGTAGTGTTCTGATTAGTGTATATAAGAGGCAGTCTTGATTTTCTCTTTTTCATCTTCTTGACTTATGGGACTATAAGCACAGCATGCCTAATTTAATATAAAGATAGGTTTGAGCGACCTTGTGCATTATGATTAGTAGTGGTGTTGACAGCATAAGATTTTATATTAGAATGCAAACTTTATTCTTGTTGTTAAACACATGTATGGTGCAACTGACGTAGCTTATGGACAGGAAAAGTTAATATCAGTTACTTGATCCATGTTTTGACTAGTTAAATGGCGTGCTTTCTGTGGCGTATTGAAGTAGTTTCTAATTTTCAACCATAACAGATAGGAAAACCATCAATGCAAAGTAGTGCATAGAACTCTATAGCTGGCATTTTGTACCCAGTAATATTTTGGGTGACTGTTTGTTTATTGATCACCTGAAGGTTTAGACAAGCTCACTCAGTTACTTTTTATTTTCCATGCACTGAGATATAAGCTCACTGCTTAGTTGAGTTAATTTGCTTATTCTATAAAGTATTCGGTGTATGTTTTTATACCTATACTGTATTTTTCACTTGATGATAAATGTTTAAAGCAACATATGTTTGGGTACCCTATTCATTATAGGAATCTCTAATGGAGTCACACTGTTGGCTTTATCAAAAGCAGGAATGTCAGTAAGCCGGTTGAATTATGCTAATCTCCTTTCCTTTCTTTTTCCTTTGTTTTAATATACTTTTTTAGTCTTCAGGATAATGGACTATAGTACATATTAATAGTTTTTACATGTTTTACAAGTTTTAATTCTTACTTTGGGGATTGATGCTTCTCCCCTTTTGTTTCTAGTGGCAGTTATATAACACCAGGTATTTTAATATGAGTACAACCCTAGCTAAGCACTAATTAAAACAGTTTTGTCAACCCCTTTGGCTTATCTTAACTGTCACAATTATAGTTGGTCAAACATATGTTTAGAACCTTATTATAGCTGAGCTTTGAGTGTAAGTTGGAACTGCTTGGGATTGTTATGCATTTTAGTTTCAGGCATTTTAGGAATAAAATTCTGGGATGTATATGTCTCTCCACTTGTGGGAGACCATATAAATGCCGTAAAAGGTTATTATGTTTAGTGTTATTCTTTAATATCCCAGCCCCTTCCGGGTTTAGAGGGTGGTGGTTATGCACAGGATTAAAACAGGAAGGGTTTTTTTATACTTGCCCACTCACTTTTGTTACACTTTATAAGATTGATAGACATTTGTTTATTCTCCACCTTCTTAGGTTTTTTATGTAAATGTTAGATATAGAATCATGGAACATCAAAGGGTTACAAGATACTAATAAGAAAAAACTTTTTATGCGCCTTACTCTTAAGTCCATATCTAGCATTGTTTTTGTCCAAGAAACTCATCTTTTTGACAATCAATGGGACCAAGACAGGGGAAGACCTTGGATTAAGAAGATAATAGCTTCTGGGGCCAAATCTAATAGCTCAGGGGTTGCTATTATAATTAAAAACAAATTTTTATTGGACATAGTAAAATGTGACTCGGATACTGATGGTAGATGGTGTTATTTTGTCACAACGTGCTCACTTATTGACAAACCCATATTGATTTTAAACATATATTCCCCATGCTCAGGTCAGCAAAATTTCATTATGCAGATTCATAAATTACTTGCTTTATTTCCTAATCACTATTACATTGTTGGGGGTGATTGGAATTCATTACAAGATCCAAATAATGATAGGACAAATACTAAGGCTAAATTTAATTTCTCGGAAATCCTATCCTTGTCGGAGCTTAAGGATGACTTTAACCTTTTTGATCCCTATATCTTTAATAAAACCACCCATAAAAATAACAAATTCACCTTTTTCTCTAACTGCGCTAAAAGCTGGTCTAGATTGGACTTTTTTCTGATCTCCTCATCTTTCAGCAACCAGGATATTTCTTTCTCCAACTACCCCAGGAGCCTCTCTGATCATTCTCGGATTTCTCTCTCTATTCAATTGAAGGACATAAGACCCTCAAAGAACATAGCTATTTGGTGGCAAGTAAACCCTAATCTTCTTAAGAAAGTAGAAATCCTCTCACAAGTTGAGCTCTATCTTGACAAATTTCTCCAATCCAGTAACTCCTTACAGACTGCTTTAGACTGCTCTTGGGCTGCTACCAAGGCTATGATCAGAGGGCTTCTGATTAATAAAGCCTCATACTACAAGAAACTACTCAATAAGAAGGAATCAGATATTACCTCCAAACTTCATAACATAGAAACCGAAATTCAACAAAATCACACTTCTGAGCTAGAAAAACAAATGTTTCTGCTGCAAAAGGAACTTTTATCTTTGCAAGCGAACGATCTTAACTTTCGTGAAATTAAATCTCTAGCAAATTATTCGGAGCTGGCTCAATTTCCCTCTAAATTCCTGGCCAGAGTAATAAATATGAATAAGTCAACTCCATTTATTTCTGAAATTTCACATCAGAGGAAGGAATATCAGGGTACTACTGAGATTCTTGGCCTTTTTGAAAACTTATATTCTCAGTTATATGGCCCTATTGAAAATTCTGCTAATAAGGAAGAGTTGCAGGTTTTCTATAACAATTTAACCTTCCCTAAACTGTCGGAGAATCAAACGAAACTTCTAAACTGGGAAATTTCTACGCAGGAAATAACTATGGCTATTAATAGCCTTAAACCTAATAAATCACCTGGTCCTGATGGGTTTACAGCAGAATTTTATAAATGTTTTACTTCAAAAATCTCTAAAGCATTGCTTCTTTTGTATAATAATATTATTACTTTTGGTTTTAAGGATATACACCTGAATGCTTCCAGAACCATCTTTATACCAAAACATAATGGTGACCCCAAAAACCCCTGGCATTATAGACCCATTTCTATTATTAATATTGATATGAAAATTTTGGCCATAATTTTAGCTAACAGACTGAAGTTAGTTATCTCTTCCATTGTTTCACCAGAACAGTCTGGATTCATCTTGGGCAGACAAACTATAGACCACACACTGTCTCTAGAAGCCATGATCTCTCCTTCTTCTTTAAATAAAACTCCCCTATATGCTCTAGCAATTGATGCTTCCAGGGCCTTTGACCGTATTACCACTGAATTCCTTTTCAACAGTCTCCCTTTTTTCAATTTTCCAAACTTTTTTATCAACACAATTAAAACCTTATATTCTAATGCATACACCATTTTACAAATTAATAAACAGATACCTAATAGAATTAAAATTCTCAATGGTGCTAGGCAAGGCTGTCCCCTCTCCCCATTATTATTCAACCTCTACATTGAACCTTTATTCGTTTTGATCAAACAGAAAACTTTCCATCACACACCTAGTATTTTTAACACCAAAATTTATCTCTCTGCATACGCAGAAGACCTAAACATTTACTTTTTACTCCCCGGATCAGATCCGTCTAAAATTCTTTCTTTCATCAGTTCCTTCTCTAACCTGGCAAACTACAAACTTAATAGAGATAAATCACTAATCTTTCCGATAAACATCTACTCCCCTTTTCCCAATATTTTCGCTAATACAGGTATAAGTATTAAACAACAACTTCAATATCTTGGGATATCCTTTTCCCAAGGGAACTCCTCTCAATTTCAGGATAACATGTCAAAATGTTGGTCAAATATCCGGGGTGACCTAAACAGATGGTCTAATCTTAAGCTTCCTTTTCTGGCCAGAACGGCTATCATTAAAATGAACATTCTCCCCAGATTTTTATATATATTTAATGCAACGATGACTATAATACATAATAAATTCTTTAGCAATATTATTTCTCTTCTTTCAAAATTTATCTGGGCCCCCAAATCTGTTAGAATTAGTTATTTGAGACTTACATTCCCCACGGAACGGGGAGGACTGGGTCTACCCGACTTTAAAACATACTTTGAAATTATCAATGGAAGTAGAATTCTAAACATTGCCTCCTATAATAAGACACACACTCCTTGGGCCCTTACTTGGGTCATCCTGTATAATAATTATGTTAAATCTTTAAGCATAAACCCAGCGGCGTTACCTTTCCTGAACAAAGAAAATTTGGGCATTGTTAAATTAATAAAAGGCATTAAATTTAGTATAAGGACACTTCAAAACCTTTTCAGTTCCCTGAATTTAACTCATTCCTTTAATACTTTGCAATCACTATACCTTAACCCTAACTTAAGAATGAATGGAAACATGCTAAATCTAGATCAATACCCCCTGCTCAAGTTCACTTCTATTTCCGATCTTTTTCCCTTTAAACAGCTATCACTCATGGAACTAAGAACTATTTTGAATTTACCTAAAAAATATACAATCATATTAAGACAGATCAGAGAATTAGTCCATATTTACTCGGAGAATCCCTTGGTCTCTGATAAGGATATCTTAACTTGTAAAACATTGTGGAACTTGCTTCTTAGTAAAAAAAAAAAAAAAAAAGATTTCAAATACCTATAAAGTTATCATTGCACTTAAAACAAATAAGGAACTCATCTTTTCCAATTCTTGGCTAAAATGTAATACTTCCATTACCCTAAATCAGATTTCTAAAGCCATAGGAATTAGTTCCAGGTTTATACCCCTCAAAAAACTTAAATATACTCAGTTCATGATAATGAATAACACGTACCTTACTCCCGACATACTTATCCCAACTACTCCCCTCATTGTCAATTCTGCCCAAATCAAATAGATGATATATTACATGCTTTCTGGAGTTGCAAATGTACTTACAGGTTATGGTGTGCCTTGAGAGTCTTATTGGAGAAAATTGGCTACGAAAAATCTACTCTCTCTTGGGAATTTACTGTTCTCCATATCCCACCTCCAGGGTTACCTGAGAGGAACTACAGAGTTTTGATATCTATATTCATGTTAATTAAATACTGTATTTCCTTGAACTGGAAAAATAGGCAAATTTTATCCTGGGAAGGGTTCAAGACCCTAGCCATTAAGCACCTCAAGGCACATAAATACTTATTCCACAACATGAATCACAAACCATTTCTTAAAGAATTTTAGAGAATACTTTTTGAACTTTTTTTTAGCTTGATTACATGCTTCATTTAGATATTACCAAATACTATATTGTCTTCTTTTTTCTTTACATAGTTGGTCAATGTATAAATGTACATAGTTGTTTTTAAGGTTTTGTGTATTGCTATTATTTGTGTATATACTGTTATTGTTTGTTGTCTGTCATTTATGATGAATAAAACAATAAAGAGAATTTAAAAAAAAAAATTAAAAAAAAAAAAAAAAAAAGAAAACAATATTGTGGGGGCTGCACCCCCCCCCCCCGCTAAATATATATTCCAACTCCGAGATAGCACTACAGTGAGGAAAGTGTAAAAACTCCAATCTTCACTGTACTATGATCCCACAACACACACCTCGATGTCCAGGAGTTTTGCTCATTAGAGCATTCGCTTATATGAACTTTTGTTCATATAATATAGTGTAAACAAAGCACACCACAGCAATGACAGGCAATAGACAAATTAACCAGTCAGGATTTTGAACAACATGTTGTAACAGAAAATGTGTTTGAATCAAGTGTTGTAGTGAATTATGCTAATGATTTTAAAACATATAACTATTTGAATAAGGATATTGATGTAGAACATGTTAACCTATTAGCCAAGGGTTTCATTTATGTGCCCCTTAGAAAACAGAAAATTGATAACACCTTGATTGAGTTAAAGTGTTTTACCCAAAAATTAAATCTAAAGGTATGGTTTAATTAACAAGAAGACATACTAAATGGGAATGTGAGTTTACTAAAAAAGCCAAGTACATTTAACCCACCATTAAATAATGTTATCAGATTATACAAACAACTATGTGAAAAAGAGATTAGAAAGGTCCTTAAACAAAAATCAGATAAAACCATAAGTAATATGACGGTGGCAGAAGAACGTTTATTAATGGAACTAGCAGAGGACCCTAGAATACGTATAATGAAACCAGATAAGGGTAACGGGGTTGTTATTAGGAACAAAGCAGATTATTTAAACAGAATGAATGCCCTTTTGATGGATGGGACATAATGAAGAGTTCCTTGAACGTATACATATAACTTGGGACTTTGGGATCCAAGATTTCAGCCTATTGTAGATGGCAAACGGTCTAAAACATGTTTCAATAGTAGATTCTTGGATGTTAAGCAGGGTTGAGGGCCTTTCCCTATATAGTTAAAGACTCATGGCAATTTTTGGAAAAGGTGGGGAGAGTTCAAATGGAGAAAGACATGATACTTGTCACCATAGACGTGTGTAGTCTTTTTACTGTCATACCACATGGTGAAGGATTAGAGTGGTTAGAGGCCTTGGAAATAGAAGTGAAAATTATAGTATAAGCTTTATCACCATCTTTAACCAGGATGCCAATGAAGTTTGTGAAATAATTCGTAACAACTGGGACATACTACAATTTGATCACAATGTGGGGAAAAGAGTTGGGAAAATTCTTAAAATCATTTTTAACAAAGATAGGTCATTTAAAAATATTTTGGAATGGACCAAAAATTATAGTGGAATTGGTGCTAATAGGGTTAAAGGAAATTTTAATATAATAGGTGTATATTTTGTCCACATTAGTAATAGGCGACTCTATAGTCAGGCACACTGACGTCCCACTCACTAGGCTGGACAAGGAGAAGGTTACTGTTAGCTGCCTGTCGGGAGCCCAGAATCTGCCACATAACACAAGCACTCAGGTCACTCCAGAACAAGTACAAATATGACTCTGTCAATGTTCATGTTGGTGTGAATGACCTGAAATGTACCTCCCTGGACTACATGAAAAGAGACATGGAAGAGCTCTCTGATCATGTAGCTCAGGTGGGTATGACCCTGACCCTGAGTAGCATCCTGCCCTCACCAAGAATGATACCACAGTATAAAGAAAAAAAATATTAATTTCAACAATTGGCTAAGCTTCTGGTGTCATTCAAAGGGGATCCAGTTTCTGTCAGCCTGGGACGACATGCTTGAAAAACCTCATTGCTTCACAAGAAACGGCTTGCACCTGTCACCCCTAGGCTTTCGAATACTGGCCAAGGCTCTTGCTGCCCCCATAGTGCCTTTTTAGGCAAGGCTCAAAAGTCAAACCCACCTCCATAAACAGCACAAATAAAAAAATGAGGGTTATGCTACTCAATACCAGGAGTTTAAATCTCAAAATGCATGTGCTCGAAGCACTTCTCAGTATGGAGAACATTGACATCTGTGCAGTAAGTGAAATCTGGTTCAAGGCTCCACAGAGCACCCCAGCACTACCGGGGTTATAACTCATACCACACATTTCGGCCACAGAACATGGACTGAAACACAAAAGGAGGGGGTGCATCCATATTCATCAAGGATACCTACACCTCCAGGTTAGTGGCACAGCATGATACCTCTGAGATCATCCATGTGCAACTAACATCAAGCAAATCTGCAATGCAAATTGTGGCCTGCTACAGATCACCCTCCATGACCCAGGACCACCACTCCACCTTTCTGGAGACACTGGAAAACATGAAGGTCCTACCAAACACACTGATATTGGGCAAGTTTAATTACCCTACTGTTAACTGGGAAAACTACTCAAGTGCAAACTCCAAGGTCCAGCGCTTCCTGGAATTTATCAACTCAAATGCCCTGGATCAGCAGGTAAACTCCCTTACCAGATGAGAAAACATATTGGACCTGGTCATCACCAACATGGGTAACAGGTGTTCCGCACCAGAGGTCAACCTGTCACTGGTTAGATCAGACCATAAACTAATCACTCTCGAAGTCCCCTCCACACCACCACCCCC
Source organism: Protopterus annectens (assembly GCF_019279795.1). Classification (NCBI taxonomy): domain Eukaryota; kingdom Metazoa; phylum Chordata; order Ceratodontiformes; family Protopteridae; genus Protopterus; species Protopterus annectens. The sequence continues at coordinate 1,377,561,130 of NC_056733.1, forward strand.
AACCAAGGAAACCACAGTGAAAAACTTTTCTATAGCAAACTTCACCTTACTTATGACAGAGGTGGTAAGTTTCACAGCCCCCATGCTAAAGAATAACAGTGTCCAAGATGCAGGAACCTTTACAAATGCACTATATGAGCACCTACAAGGAAGCATGGATTGTGCCATCCCTAGCAAAACCAAGACTCACTCCCCTAAGAGAATGAAACCAGTCTGGTGGACCCCTGCCATAAACAGGCTAAACAATAGAAGGAGGAAACTAGTTCAGAAAAAAAGCAAATCCCAAGAAGGAAAGACATCCCTGATCAGTATCAGTAAGAAACTAAGGTCCCTCATAAAATCATCCAGGGCTAACTTCGAAAGAAAAATAGCCAAGGATTTGAAAGATAACCACAAAGCCTTCTTTAGCTATGTCAAGAATCTAAGTGGCAACTCGCAGATATGCTCTGAGCTAGTGCAAAATAGCACAAAATATACTGAACCTACTGATATTGCCAACATCCTGGCAGATAGATTCAGTGCAAACTTCACCCCTCCTCTCACCCCCAAAAGGGCCCACAACAATACCGGAAAAGTATAGTGTCCCAGAAATCACAGACGCACAGGTGAAAACAGCCCTTTTAAAAGCCAAAAGCACAGCATCAATGGGGCCAGATGGTGTTCCAGGCTGTGTCTTGCACGAACTACAGAATGAACTAACCCTCACCTAGACACACTGTTCAACCTCAGCCTCTCCACAGGCTACATGCCCATAGAATGGTGCACAGCAACGGTTATTCTGCTCCAAAAAGGAGGGGGCACAACTGACCCTGGTAACTATCGCCCCATAAGTCTGACTAGCCTGGTCTGCAAGGCTATGGAGCACATCATCATGGAACTCATTAACAAAGACACTTGACCCAACCCAGTTCAGCTTTGTTAAGGGCAGATCATGCCTACTAAACCTGGTTGACTTCTTCGAGACAGTCACCATGGCCATAGATGAGGGGAAAGTGGTTCACACAGCCTACCTTGACCTTGCCATGGCTTTTGACACCATTCCCCACTCAGGAATTATAGAAAAACTCACCAGCCTGAACATAAACCCCTACATCATGAGATGGGTTGCCAACTGGCTTACAAACAGAACTCACACAGTAAAAATAACGGGCTCCAGGTCCGACTCTAAACCAGTCACAAGTGGTGTCCCACAAGGCTCGGTTCTGGGACCCCTACTGTTGGGCATATACTTTTCAGAAGTACAGGCAAACACAGGAGCACAATGGCTAATCAAGTTCACCGATGACTGCAAACTGGGAGCCATAATTGACTCTCCAGCTAACACGGACATTCTCCAAAAGGGCCTTACTGAGATGGACACCTGGTGTCAAAGTCATGGTCTCAAGCTAAATGCCAAAAAATGCATAGTCATCCCATTTGGTAAAAACAAAACACCCATGAATTACCACATAGGTGGCAGCCCCCTTAATACAGAAGAGGTAATAAGAGATCTGGGGACCCAGGTAGATAGTAATCTCTCCTTTGACAATCATATTGCCAAAGTAATTAGGAAATCCTTCTATGCAGTCCATCTAATTACTAAAGGGTTTGCATCTAGAAATAAAGAGGTTATAGTGCCCCTCTACTCATCACTCATCAGACCCATCATAGAATACAATGCCCCATTTGGGATGTACCTCACAAGACAATTCCAACAGCTGGAAAGACCACAAAAGTACTTCACCAAGAGGATTACTGAACTCAAACATATGTCCTATGCAGCCCGACTGGAAAAACTCTGGCTGTACTCAGTGGCATATCACTTACTCAGAGGTGATCTCTGCCTGACTTACAAAGCTATGTCCAACTCAGAATTGATGGACATGCTCACCTAAAGAAAGCCAAGTCACTGCGAGCCACTCACTCTGGTGAGCTAAACCTCATCACAACAATAAATATAACATGCTGGAGGGATAGATTCCTGTCACAGAGACTCCCCATGCTTTGGAACAAAATTTCGAACTACATTAGGCAGAGCCCCTCACTAACACTCTTCAAGAGAAACCTTGACGAGTGGATGGGTAACAGAAAATATACCACTGGGATCACTTCATTGGCTCTTCTTGACAGAGGCTCAGTTAATTAATCAATGGGGTGGCGAAAGCTGACACACTCTGGCTAGGCTTATAAATGCCCTCGGGCAGATAGCCTAGTACCTACCTATGAACCTATGAACCTATGAACATATACACTAGAGAAGGGTGAAAAATTCCTCTTGAATAGTAGACCTATAGCAATAGAAGGGCATTATAATTGTAACACCCAGAATGTTGTTTACATTGCAAAGTGTCAAAATTGTCCTATCTTCTATATAGGAAAAAACAGCAGATATTTCAAAAATAGAATAGGGGAACACCTGTTAGATATTAAACATGGCAGCATGACAAATGCACTCACCAGGCATATTGAGCATAAGGAATACATTTTTTAAGTTTTTAGTCATACAACACTTGGAAAAAGACCCACAGGAGAAATGTATGGACATTTATTTAGATGTATGTGAATTGAGATGGCAGTTGCTGTGCAACGCAACAGAGTATTCAGGAATTAATGAAGCTATCAGTATTTCGTGCATTTTAAAATTAATGAATATTTTAGGATAAATATTACCAGGATGAAATAATTTTAGTAACGTAATATTAGGTTTAATTTATTTTGATTAAATAGGAAGTATACTAATGCCTTTTAGCTTTGTATGTTATTGTGTAGAGTAGAAAATCTTTTTAGGCATGTGTTTTGTTCTAAACAACACTTGTTTATGGATTTAGTATAGGGTTAATATTTTTATGTAGCTACTAATTTAGTGGAACCTATTAAACAATTAGGTGTTAACAGGATTTTTATTGATTGATTTAACTATATAAGGCTAGGTTGAAATGTGATGAATTGTTCTGATGAAGTCCCTTGTATTGGGGGAAGAATGCGCTTAACTTTGCAATAAAATTGTTGTTCTCACCTTCTGGTCCATCGTTGCTGTGGTGTGCTTTGTTTACATAGTTTTGGACTTTTTGGTTTTGGAGTTGATATAATATAGACCCAGCTGATGCACTGTGCTGTAGTTGAAAGGGTTCTAGGTTTGAAACTTGGCAGGGCCTGAATATATTTCAACTGTGCATCATTGATAAACATGATAAGTTTATGGAAACACCTGCTTGTCTTCAAATCTGAGTGGTCTAGTGGGCTAATGCACTATGCCATAGTTGGTAGGGTTCTGGGTCTGAGATTTGCCAGGGAGATAATTTTGCTGATGTGCAGAACAGTGTCAGACAGACAGAAGGTGATTAAAGCAGTTTTAAGCAGCTTTAAGTGGGTTTGCGTGGGTTTGTGTGATGCTCCACTATGCTAAGCAGGGCTTAGTCCCACTTAAACCCACGCTATTTCCAAAAAAAGAAAATAAAAAAGGGGTGATAGGAAAGTGTTGAAATGGGGGCAAGCAGGGGGAAATGAATATGAAAGGCAGGTCGGGATATGCAGAATGGGTGTAGGAAAGGACCATAGCTCTCCATTTCTTGTAGAGCAACAGCTGTGCATATTGTAGATAACTTGGAATTTTGAGCCTCACATCCCACAGGAATAGTGTGACAGACAGCCACTAAATACAGGAATAAATTATCACAGTAGTTTCAGATGCAGCTCTCTGCATGAAGCACAATTTCCCCAAGAGTACACAGGGAACACAAACCAAACCTGTGTCTGGACTCTCTGTCTCTCCAGATCCCAAACAAGACTCACTTGGGAATACTGTGTCCCAGCTCCAAGTAGCTGACACACCCACATCTGGGTATTTGATTTACACACACACACACACACACACACACACACACACACACACACACACACACACACACACACACACACACTCCTGGGAAAAGCTGGCACAGGTTTAGTAGCTGTACCCCCTCTGCCCAGACTATAAGGTAAGCACGCTGCCACCAGTCAATGACTCTAAGGCTGTTACAAGATTGTACAATTATAGTGACTAAAATCAATACTAAAGAGTGTAACCAAAGCAGTAAGGCTTTTTGGATTAGCCGTGTCATCACTAAAATAAGCACAAGTGCTCTCAAGATGTTGAAAGTATTCTCTAAATAACCATCCACAATGAAAGGAATAAAATATTAACAATAAATAATAAAATAGAAAACATGAAAATACTAAATATCTAACTACAATAAACACCAGAGTTTCAATCACATGAGAAATAAAAATTACACAGTTGGACAGGTTCACACAGATGCAGAAAAAAACAATACTTAATTAATCTCACTGTATTTCCTGACTGTCTAAAGAAAACCTGATGCCTAACTAACTTAATTAATACAGCGGGGCAAGATAGGATGCTGAGATGTTCACTTCCACAAGGCAAAGTGATGAGCTTCAAACTTACACTGAATTGAACTCAACTGAACTGACTGTGATAACTGTCATAAATCTTTATATCAGGTTCCAAAGAAAACAAAACAAAACAAACTGCTGTGAGAGTTCCATCCTCTCAGTGTTGGTTATAGAATTACATCACATTTGATCACCTGATTCTGGTACAATACACACTCAGATCTTTGCTAAGATCTGTTGCAGTATCTGAAAGCTACAGAACAATTTCAAAAATGTCTACTCTTCCCTTCCAGAGTTCTTTGTTTAAGCATGAACATTTAATCAGTTATAATAACACTGTTGATACATTTTAAACACAAACATCTGTACAAGTCAGTGTGATAGTCAAATGACAAGAAATTATTTACAAAAATCCAGCTAACTATGCTGGCATATGTTACACATGTACTGCCCTATTCTCCCTCCAGAGATGGCAATACCTCACATCATCAAATCCCTATTACATTTATTTCAAAGGAGACCAGTTTATTATCTGATCTTACTAATGAGGACATGATGCTGGGGAGGGGCGCAATGCTCCCCCATGCTTCTGAGTAATATGTCAATGATATTTGAGCATCTGCTGGGAGTGCAGACCAGCTGTTCCAGAGCATTTGCATTGACAGAGTGTAGTATCTTTCTCATGTGGAGTCTTGCCAGGGTAGCATGAAAGTCGTAGATGTTATGAGATCAAAAATTCTGAGGTGTTCCCTAGCAGTGATTGAAGCCTGAGTGGAAAACTTAGAAATAATTCTAGATAAATATCTATTTTTCCTGTGGGAGAAAAAGCTGTTTGAACTGGGGTGACTAGTTGACATCCCAGGAACACAATCCAGTATGATGAGTCAAGAAAGACTTTTAAATGTTCTCTTGGAATCCCAGTTTGTACAAGACATTTCTCAGCTAAGAAATAGATCCCTGACCCCTTGAAAAAGACTCCGCAAAGATAAGCAAGTCATCTAAACATTGAAAAATGTGGATACCCTGCAGCCTGCAATGAGCTATAACCAGAGCTAGGCACTTTGTGAGTACTCTTATTGTAGTGGATAGTCCAAAGGGTAAGGCAGAGAAGTGATAATGTGATCTGGACACACAAAACCTTAAGAAATGACTGAAGTCTTAATGAATAAGGATGTGAAGATACACATCTTTTAAGTCTATTGTTACAAGGAAACTTGAAAAAAGAAGAAAAGGTAACAAGTTGTGAGGCAGCAGCATTTTGAATTTGTGCACTATCACAAATAGGTTTAGAAAGGAAAGATCCAGATCTGGTCTCCTAGCATTTTATTTCTTTGGCACTAGGAATATCTATGACTAAAACCCCTGCTCCACCTGGGAAGAGGGAACTGGTTTTATCAATCCTTGAATCCACATGTGATGAAGAACAGGATGAAGCAAAAGAATCTAACTTGCAGAATGAGAAATGACCCCCAGGAAAGGAGGAAGTGCCTCCCACTGCTATCTGCAACCTTGATGAATGATTTTCAGAACTTATTTGTCTGAAAAAATCTGTTGTTAAAGAGAAAAATGGAGATTCCGACTTTCTGAAAGAGAAATGTGGCCAAGGCAGGAGGGGGATCACAAGGTCACTTCAATAATCATTCAAAGTTGTTGGAGTGTCCTTGGTTTTGGGATGTTTAGGACTTCATTTTGGAACACTTTTGCCATTTCTTCTTTAACGACTGTTTACCTGTATTCTGTCGAGGTTGTTTATTCTGTTTTTTGCCAAAACTTAATGATGAGAAAGAAAATCCTTGGACAATTTGGAAAAGGAAGGCTGAGATATAGGTTCATAGGTTAATAGGTAGGTACTGGGCTATCTGCCCGAAGGCATATATTAGCACAGCCATGTTCTGCGGTATTCACCGCCCCTTTGGTTAGTTCCCTAGGCTCTTGATCTAGCAGCTAGTACCCTTGGCCCCTATCTAGTAGATATCTTAGAGAGATTCCTTGGATCTGCTTGTCCCTTTCATCACACTTTTGATTACCTCTGCAACAAAGGGGTCGAACACTAAATCTCTCTTGAAGGGAGAATTTAAAACCTCATTTTATACTTCATATGAGAGGTTCTTATAATGCAGCCAAACAAACTTCCTTAAAACAGTACCAGGTGCCATATCTCTGGAAAAAGTATCAACAGAATCATACAGACGCTGCAAACAATGAGTTTTGACCTGTGCAATAGAAGAAACTAAGTTATTTAAACCTGATTTTTCTTTACAAGAAGAAAATGTGAATGCAGCTTTCCTCATGTTTTCACAATTCATTAGAACAAATTTTAAGATGTGTGCCTGACAACTGAAAATCCTGAAATTCAAAGTTGCAGAAAAATATACTTTTTCCCACAAATATCAATAATTTTCTCAACCTTGTTTAGAAAGAGTAGGACTGGAATTAAATAAGTGCTTAGCAGCAGTGGAATCTACTAAGGCTACAGCTCCTGGGACAAATTTGGGAATAGTGTATAAAAATGTAAACGACTAAGGAACTTTATACATCTTGTTTACTTTTTTATGAACAGATGGATAACTATCAGGAAAATTGTAGGCAGTAAGAAACACATCCCCTAAAGCAAACAAGACAGGAGGAATGTGTAAAGGTTCTGGAAAATCCTTCTGTAACAACTCAGTATTTTCTGAGTGAGCGAGAACACTGCACAATCAAGCAATAGTCTCAGAGAAAGAAAAACCCCACAGGGAAAATTAGAAACTGAGCTCTTCTTAGAGTCTGAATCAGAAATCTGAGGACAAAACACACTGAATCCATCCCTGCATCTCTTCCTACTCAGATCCAGAATATTGAATCTCATTGGGAAAAGAGAAATCATTCTTTATACCAGAAACTGCTCTACAAGAAGGATCAACAGTCTGAATTAAATCCTGAGACAGTCCCAGTAAACTACTCTATTCAAAGAAATTTAAGCAAGGGTAGATGCATGCTTGTTTTTTGACAGGAGAAATTAGGCCAGCCATATTAGTAATGGAAGCAGCTGCTTCCCCAGGGATGGGTACAGCATTCTGACACAACAGGAAACCTTCCATGATCTGTATCCCAGGACCATCAAGAGTGGCTCTCTCTTGCCCACTGAGGTGTCTCTAACAGCCACAGAGGATGTAGCTAACCCCTAGACCATAGTGGCTGTAGGTGCTACACCAGGAGGATCTGAGATAAAAGATGACTTGTTTGAGGTATCAGAGTCACCCACCTGCAGTTGAGGCAAATTGCTAGCCTACTGTGGTGGCAAAGGCTATTTGATTAACTTTTTCTTTTTATGGCTGGAATAAGGACTGACAAAAGACAGGTAGTCTGTTCCATGGTCAAGCCAAAAATAGTATTTCTTTTCCAGGGAAGTTAGGTAGCACATGCCAGTGAAACTACTAGTCCACAAAAATTACTTTTTTGACAGAAAAGAACATAGAAAAGGCACTTTATAACACTGTGGCAGCCCCACAATGAAAAAATAAACACAATTACTCCACAGAAAATATGTTTTCAGTTAGTTTACAGTACTTTTAAACTGACAGAAACAAGTGCCATGTTTAAAAAGAAACATTACTGTCACAAGACAGTTCAAAAAATAACAACACTCCTAGCTTTAAAATTACTTTTCTGAAGAGGAAAGCAATAAAACATTAACAAAATTAAAGAAAATGGAAATCTCCCCAAAGGTAATTATCTACACCACAAAGTAAAGCACAGGTCATCTATCAATACTCAAAAGCCTCAGAGGAGCTTATTCTTTGGCAGCAGTAAAGCGCTGAAGGGCTTTATTGACAAACTTGTCTTTTAGTCAGTACAGTTCAAGCTGCTTGACAGTTTGTGATTTGGGAGCTGCCTTGAAGCTTTGGAAGCTGGCTGGCCATTATATATTTGGCAGGATATAATGCATATAGCTAAGGCTACTTCAGCAGAGATCAATATGAAGAACATCTATATTATTCAATATCTTAACTACTCACTATAGTATTGCTAAGCATACAGATTTCCTGTGTCATATACTGTTCAAGTAACACATTTCACAGTTAAACTACTTTTCATGTATAAGAGACCATTGTTATTCTTTATGAATATATTTCTTTCAGCATCCATATCTAATCATTTACTGCTACTGCTATTGCTACAGCTACCGCCACTACTGCTACTACTACTACTACTCCAGCTACTATTACTGATACTGCCATTACTGCTGCTACTACTACTACTGTCACTACTTCTACTATAACTGCTGCTACTGCAACTATTACAACTACTTCTGCTGCTACTACTACTACTACTACTACTGCTACTGTTGTTGCTACTCCTACTTCTACTACTACTACTACCAATACCACTTCTACTACTATTACTTCAACTACTACTGTTACTACTACTACTGCTACAACTACTACTACTGCAACTAATATTGCTACAAGTATTACTACTGAACTGTTTCACTGTATTTAATTTCATTTATAATTTTAAATGATCTATCATAGTATTTTGCTGTTTCATGAATAGAATAATCTGTTAAATTGCACCATAATATCATACTGATATTTTTCTGCTTTAAGTATAGTCTTATATATTACATTGTATCAATGAATCGTTTACTGTGCTTTCTTTATAACTATACTGTTTGCTTTCTTGTGTATAATATAAGCTACTACTGAAGCTTTTCTCCCTGGATCTCCACTAAAATGGAGTGTTAATTCTCAGACAGCCTTTCTTGACAATTTAATGAAAATAGGCAAATACAAATACATGATACAAAGTATATTCCCTTAATTTATTTTCATTTGTATTGTTAAGAACAACTGGAATTCCTTCATCCACAGGGCATATCATAGTTTGCTGAGACTGACAGCCTGACATATATCATGAAAGGAAAATGCTAGTCAGGTCAATTTTGCTTCCTCAGCTGAAAGAGATTATTATATTGGTTGTATTTGTGAAATATGTATGACTGAAATAATGATATTATGTTTTCCAAATCAGCTGTTGCTTATTCTGATGCAATAGGACCCAGGAAGGTTATGATATGCTATAAACAAAGTATGCAAAATATAGTCTCTTACATATATAAAACTTATTGGAATGTTATCAACTAAATAGAGTAACATTCACACTTTTATGAGTGAAACCTGAATAACGCATAACTGTCATTCTTTTGATGCAAGTTTACATTATATGTCTCCTTTAAAAATGACAGTCTGTGTGGGGCATGGCCAAGATGGAAAACTGCTAACAGCACAAAGTCTTAGCTGTGCTTTATTTTCTTTTTTTCTGACAGGAATTTATTATACAAACTTAACATTTATTTCCATATACATTTTGAGTCTTTTAAACAAACTTGGACAACTATTTTAAAGAAAAAAACAAGTATTTGTATGTTTTTTCTTTGATTTTTTTTTCTGTCAGAAGTTTTATTGACTGTTGTGACAGAATGAACCACTCAAAAGTGAACTCTCAAGACAACTTGCTGAAAAGGGAACTATAGTCTATAATGGGCAGTATCCAAGGAGCTTTCTGTTAAATGTAATAAACCTGAGATCAAAATGGACAATATAAAAGAAGATTCCAAGAAACAAACAGAAATTTTATAAGATATCATCGAACAAAAACCTGTTCAGATTTCAATAATAGAAGACACATTAAATGACCTGGATACCAGAATGGCAGATAGTGGGAGTCACACAGAATTCATGTTAAAGCAAAATACTTTGCTTATGTAAAAACTAGAGGGCCTAGAAAGTAGATCTAGGGGAAAAAAATATTAGGATATATGGAATACCAGAAAAGGAAGAATGAGACAATATGTTGTAGTTTTTAACTATCTGGATGCCTAAAATTCCAAATCTACAAGAAGCTCTCTCTTTTGGCATTGAGAGAGCTCATGGATCTCTTTTGACTTTTTCTTTGAAGAGAAATCCTCCAGTCCACAGCTCTATTATTGTAAAATTCCTTTCCTGCCAAGGGAAGGACCTGATAATGTAGACTGCTTGGGCTAATTCTCTGATAAAAATAAATAACAACACTATCAGGCTTGACAATGACTATACTGCCATGACCGAAAGGAAAGCATGTATTCCATTTATAAAAGAAGCTACACATAAAAGCTCAACTAATTTTCCAGCCAGAATTAGTATCTTTTTAACCAGAAGGTCAGAAAACTTTTAATTCTCTAAAAGATGCAGTGTACTTTTCTCAGAAAAAGAAACATTTTAATGAATCAGAAAATATGGATTGGATTCTTATCATCTTTAAGAGACAAGCAACAAGAAATGTCTGGTCTTCAAAAGACAAAAGTAGTAAAAAAATTAAGAAAATAATGTTCTCATTTTCTATTTTGCCTAAATAGCTTTCTCAAGTGCATTCAGTTTTTTCATTTATTACAGTTCATCATCAAATACAAAGTAAAACAAATGCAAAAAAAGTTTTACACTTTATCAGAAAACATTTTCTATAGTATCTGCAATAGTGTATATATGTTATTATTACTATTACCTCCAAGTCCCTTTATTATTTTATTTTAATTCTGATATTACTTTCAAACATAGAGAGTAGCATGTATGTGTTGGGGGTGGGTGTATTGAGATGATAAGTCTCTATTATTTTATTTAAATCCTCTCAAACATTATTTTCTAACCTAGAGAGTAGTGTGTAAGGGGGAGTGTATATAAACATGTTTAACTAATCCACTTAATTTACATACGCTTTCTATACATAATGTCAAGTAATCTGTTCTTTATTTTTGGTTATTATATCTGGTGAATGTGGTTGTATGTGATAAGATTTATCTATGTACAGTGTGTGTTATGTTGAGAGGTTTTGGCTAGATGAAAATTGTTTATATACATTGCTTTACTTTCTTGTAATAGGTTTAACTTGTGTAGTGTTTTTTTCATTACATGGGCTCTTGTTCAAAGAATTATAGATGCTATGACTGGTTTTCACACTAACTGCTTCTTTTCAGTTGTCTTTACCACCTAGTATTAGTTTAATTGCTTTAGATTTTTTTCCACATACCTTAAGCTGTTTTTCAACTTATAACAGCCTAGATTCCATGTTCAAATGTCTGTGCTGCAGGAAATAAATTTTGAACTTTAACCCCCATTTGCAGGAAATTAACTTTTTCAATGTTAAAACAAGCCGCAGAAACACAAAAATAAAATATTTAAAATTAATCTAGTAAATTGTAAAACATATCCATGTAGTTTTTATGGTCTTTATCATTTAAAAAGTGGAATAAAGAAAAGAAGAAAAGGAAAGAAGAATGTAGTGGTAAGAAGAAAAAGGAAGACATCTACAGACTTAAAGACACCTGGTACTAGTCTCTGTTTAGTGACATCTTGTGGTTATCCTAATTATAGTTCGGTTAAAGTTGTATCCTTTATATAAGTACAATGTAAATATAATATACTGATGCAGCATATCATCACAGTAGAGAGGAATATTTCATTTATAGTAATGAAAATGTTTATTTCAAGCAATATTACTGGTTTTCATGTGTCATGAAAGAAGCTGAAAAATAATATAACTTTATAACTTTATTAATAATGAATTAGAAAGTTACTGCTATGCAGATTTCTTCTGTTAAACAGAGAAGTACCTATTACAGTAATGGAGTTATCTCTACAGTTTCTCTGGTTAAGTAACATGCTGCCTATTATATTGTACACACAAATATTTACACACTGTCAGACTGGATTTTTGATAATTCATTCTAAACATATCAAGACTTGGCATTGTGAATCCTGATATTTTAAAATGTTATTTTTCTTAACTAATCTATTATTGTCACTGACCTTTTGTATTGTTTCATGTCCACATTTCATTTATGCAAGTACACACCATTAACTTATTTGCTAGCTATGTCTTATATTTCTGAATTTTCTAACTATTGCATTGTTCAAGGGCTATCTGGTATTTTCTGCCCTGCCTGGGCTCCTTTGAAATACATATTCTTCACAACAATATATAGTTTCATTAAATAAGAGCTAATAAGTTAAATATCTGGTCTGTGTTTTGCAACAGACAGTGGCACATGTAAAGGCTTAATTTCATAAAAAAATATAACAAACACATAGACCATGGATGATCCACAGATAATGGAAGACCTGAGATATAATACAAAGAGGTAGTTAAGCATCAAGACTGTTGGTTGAATACAGAATACTTACAAATGCATAGCATGAATGAAGCTGATAGCATTGTAAACAGATAATGATGTGTCATACATAACATCTGGCAGTGTATTATCTGAAAGTTGTTAAGATATAGATTAAGCATCTATATGATGCTACATGATGTCATATTGCAATTCTATATACATCCACATGCAAAAACACATTCAAATTTAAATACGTATTTACACAGCCCATACTTGTCTATTCATAAGTAAAGGGTTTACAAATGTATTTACACAAGGTATAACCAACTGCCTACGAAAACTAAATACACCCATAACATTTTGGTATTATTTCAGTATACTCTTGTCCCATTGCTTTCCTTGAAATGCAATGGTGAAATCTAAAACCTTATGTGATGCCCAAAAGAGGTGTGCAATGCAACAAAACTGTAAGGTCAAACACAGGGAAAACTTCATTACTAAAATGCAAATGAAAACAAGCATGAAGAAAGCTAGCATATCTTATATGGGATAAGATATGGATCACACCTCTGCACAATGGTGGCTATAAAATTGTTTTTGTACAAAATTATTTTTACAGACATATGAATGGAAAGTATTAATAGTAATTATAAACTTGCTCTGAGAGAAATATATTTATTTCACTTCTATATAGATATGAATTTGCATATAACAGCACTTATATAGACTACTGTACTTATACTTTAATATAAGCTGCTGTCTTCTATGCTATATAAAACAGCTTAGAAGAGAAGATGCTTAAAACACCTCAATCTGCTCAACATCTCTTGCCTTATTTAGTCAGAGTTACTACACTAATTATTGGAAAATGACATTAATATGCAGATTTAACTCTTGAAATTGTTCTGCATTTGTTAGTGAAATATGTCATTTTATTTTATAATAAACTGACTTTTAAATAATGTCAAGCATTTTTCATCTCCCATTGGTAAGGTGAATACAAAAACTTGATCCTCACATTTCAGAATATGGCAATGAAAAGTACTATAAGCACATCTGTAAGTGCATGATACTTAAAATATAATCATAAAAGAATGACTCATGTACATAAGTTAGATCTCAAATGTATATTTTAAGTACTATAAGTATTGATAGTAACATAAATACATTCATAATACAAACAATCATTCACTTAAAAATACTAATTTATTTTATTTTTGTATTTACTCTCATGCATAGATATATAGAACATTTTCACTCACTTAATTGTTAATATACATATCAAGCATCTACTCAATATTTACAAACATATACAATATATGTATGCACAGCCATGTAAATATATTATGCATATATAAGCACATACAATATACACAAGTATGCAATTTTAAATTGTACCACCTTTTAATTATACTTCCATATTCTATTATTTTCACCTTTTCACCAATATTATTAAATGAGTATTAAAAGTTTTCTGATATGTTATCTTGATATGTATTGGTGTTATGATGTCTATAGGTTAATGTGTTATTGCTGTCAGTTTTGTTTATTTCTTCCATATAAATGCTTAAATAATAGGCTATTTATAGTAGACTCTATAGTATGATTACTTAGAAGAAATGATTATACAAAAATTCTTGATCAAATAGAAAAAATTGAAATGCATTATTTCTGGGATATTTTTGATATATGCAGAAAAACATAATATCATTCTTTATTATTAATATTTCCAACTTTATATTTCTATGATCTTAAATATTAATATTTCTCAAATGAATACTTTATATTGTTTTTCCTTTTAACATAATTTGAGTGGGCTCTAAAAAGTTATAATTAATAATATTGTTTTAAATTAAGAAGCAGTAGCAACTGTTTAGCTTGGTGACATTGGGATGGGTTAGTTGGTGTGTGATTTGTATGAGAATATCATCAAATCAGACAATTTTCATTCCATAATGGGAGGTTTGAGTATATATAAGTTTGAATTTTTTTTTGTATCTGTCCATAAAAACAGTTATTAGTACTTGGATATTATATTTTAAGCTAAATCATCTTAAATCAGTGCATTTATGTGTTCTTATGAATGTCAGCATATAATTGTCTCTCATTAAACATCAATGGACTTAATAATTCAAGAGGAGTAGCTTAAACAAATATTTAAAACTGCCTAAAGCTCATATAATTTTCTTACAAGAAACACATTTTTATTTGAAAATGTAGACAGACTAATGTTAAAAGATTATTCAACTTATATGAGCTCTAATTTTAAATCAAAAAGGAGAGGGATTGTTTTCTTTAGAGAAATTCATTACCTATGCTTAAAATATTAAATACTTATTCAGATAAAAATGGCATGTTGGGTTTAGTAGTAGTAGAAATTGACAAAAAAAGTATGCTTTTGTGAATTCTTGCTGGATACTTGGGATTGGAGCCAAAGTTGCTAAGAAATGTTTGGATATTATAACCTTATATACAAAAGTTGAATTGATTATTGCAGGAGATTTTAACTGTAAAGACACGACTACTAATAAGGTTCCTAAGCTATCCTCAGTAGCTAAACACTTAGATCATTTTATTAATTTTCAACATTTGACAGATACCTATGATATTAAATCAACAAGCTTTCTTAACTTTATATTATAGATTTGGTACCCAAACAAACATTGATAGAGTTATTTTTACTTCTAGTAGTTTATTTATTAAAATTGAAGATGTATTGATAACTTCATGTCCTTTATCTGACCACAATGCTATTACAGTTATGTTAACATTAAAGCCAAGTAATTTGATTTACTATCAGGGAATCCCTGTGTATATAGTAAAATTAAAATACTTTAATGAATGGTGTCTAAAGGAAATAGGTCAATGCACTGAAATTAATAATAATGGAGAAGTTTCAGAAGTAATTCTCTGTGATTCTTTAAAAGTGTACTTATATGGAAAAAAATAAAAAAAAAACGATACATATGTAAAAAATAAAGAATTGGATAAGGAGTTGATGTCTTTGCAGTCTAATAGAGATAAATTGAAATGTCATTTAAAGCCTTATGACAAATCAATAAATGCTGAGTTGAAAATATTAAAAATCATAAATATATTGTATTTCACCATATAATATAAATAAATCTGGAAAAAATTAAAATGGCAAACTTGCTCAGTAAACCCAAAAAGTTTACACAGGTTGGAGGCTAGATCTAAGAAAAAAATAAATTCTAATCATATTAAAGAAATTATTTCCAAACAAGGTGATAAAAATAAAAGAGTGACTGATTTAAAATACATACTACAACAATTTAGGAAATACTATGAAGAAATGAATAACAAAGAGACAGACTTAGTAATCAAGAACATAAACTATGACATTTTGAAAAACAATATAAAGTTTAATTTAATGAAAGAACAAAGCTCCAAAATTGGTAAGTCATTCTCCTTTAAGGAGTTAAAAGATCAAATTAATAACCTTAAACCAAATAAAGCCCTTGGTCTCGATGGTATAATACCAGAATTATACAAATTATTCTTAGAGAATATTTTAAATATATTAGTAAAAGTTTTTGAACCGATACCTGTACCGATTGGATAGACAGAGGGTTCAAACTAGTAAAGATGTGCAGCAGGTAAGGGTGATAAAGGATAATCAGGGAAATGTACTCACAAGCAAGGAGAGTGTGTTGAGCAGATGGAAAGAGTACTTTGAGGGGCTGATGAATGAAGAGAATGAGAGGGAGAGAAGGTTGGATGATGTGCGGATAGTGAATCATGAAGTGCAGTGGATTAGCAAGGAGGAAGTAAGGATAGCTATGAAAAGGATGAAGAATGGAAAAGCTGTTGGTCCAGATGACATACCTGTGGAAGCATGGAGGTATTGAGGTGAAATGGCAG
Source organism: Protopterus annectens (assembly GCF_019279795.1). Lineage (NCBI taxonomy): Eukaryota > Metazoa > Chordata > Ceratodontiformes > Protopteridae > Protopterus > Protopterus annectens. Next base: position 1,377,577,514 of record NC_056733.1, read on the forward strand.
TGGAGTTTTTAACTAGATTGTTTAATGAAATCTTAGAAAGTGAGAAGATGCCTGAGAAATGGAGAAAAAGCTTTTTGGTACCAATTTTTAAGAATAAGGGTGTTGTGCAGAGCTGTAGTAACTACAGATGGATTAAATTGATCAGTCACAGCATGAAGTTATGGGAAAGAGTTGTGGAAGCTACGTTAAGAAGGGAGGTGATGATTAATGATCAGCAGTATGGTTTCATGCCAGGAAAGAGCACTACAGATGCGATGTTTGCTCTGAGAGTGTTAATGGAGAAGTACAGAGAAGGTCAGAAGGAGTTGCATTGTCTCTTTGTGGACTTAGAGAAAGCACATGACAGGGTGCCTAGAGAGGAGTTGTGGTATTGTATGAGGAAGTAGGTAGTGTCAGAGAAGTATGTAAGAGTGGTACAGGATATGTACGAGGGTAGTGTGACAGTGGTGAGGTCTGCAGTGGGAGTAATGGATGGCTTTAAGGTGGAGGTGGGATTACATCAAGGATCAGCTCTGAGCCCTTTCTTATCTGCAATGGTGAGGGATAGGCTGACAGACGAGATCCGACAGGAGTCCCCGTGGACCATGATGTTTGCAAATGACATTGCGATCTGTAGTGACAGTAGGGAACAGGTGGAGGAGACCCTGGAGAGGCGGAGATATGCTCTAGAGAAAAGAGGAATGAAGGTCAGCAGGACTAAGACAGAATATATGTGTGTGAATTAGAGGGAGGATAGAGGAATGGTGAGGATGCAGGGAGTAGAGATGGCAAAGGTGGATGAGTTTAAATACTTGGGATCAACAGTTCAGAGTAATGGTGAGTATGGAAGAGAGTTGAAGAAGAGAGTACAGGCAGGATGGAGTGGGTGGAGAAGAGTGTCAGGAGTGATTTGTGACAGACAAGTAGCAGTAAGAGTGAAAGAGAAGGTCTTCAAGAGCGTAGTGAGACCAGCTATGTTATATGGGTTGGAGACAGTGGCATTGACAAAAAGACAGGAGTCACAGCTTGATGTGGCAGAGTTGAAGATGTTAAGATTTGTACTGGGTGTGACGAGGATCGACAGGATTAGGAATAAGTATATTAGAGGGTCAGCCTAGGTTGGAAGGTTTGGAGACAAAGCCAGAGAAGCAAGATTACATTGGTTTGGACATGTGCTGAGGAGGGATGCAGAGTATATTGGGGAAAGATGTTAAGAATGAAGCTGCCAGGTAACAGGAAAAGAGGAAACCCTAAGATAAGGTTTATGGACGTGGTGAGAGAGGACATGCAGGTGGTTGATGTGACAGAGCAAGATGCAGAGGACAGGAAGAAATGGAAACAGTTGATCTGCTGTGGTGACCCCTAATGGGAGCAGCTGAAAGAAGGAGAAGATGAAGATGAAGAAGAAGAAGAAGAAGTAAAAGTTTTTGAACAAGTTAAACATGTCAACTTCCCTCCTGAAAACATTCCCTGATATCTCCTATCTTGAAATAAAATAAAGATTCCAACTTATGTTCTTCTTACCACCCTATTTTATTATTAAATGTATTTATGTCTGTTCTTGTAAAAAGATATAACCTTATTATGCCAGGATTAATACATGATGATCAGACTGGTTTTATACTACATAGAGAAGGTTCAGGATAACATAATTAGGCATAATAGTTTAATAGATTGGGCTAATAAAAACAGGAAAGAACTAAATATAATAAATCTAGGTATAATTATAATTATATAATTAAATATTTATAATGACAAGTATTTTTAAGGCTTGTGTCCAGCAAAAATGTCTTTTTTTATTCTACCAATTGCTTTTTAAGACTTCATAACCTACCTACTGCAATTTATTCTGTTTGTGATATTCCTAGAATCTATTTCATAACTCACAAACAGGTCAATACTGTTTAATGTTTCCAGTGGCTGTTCAACAGACACATGCCTCATGCTCATAAGGCCTTACTAGTGTGGCTCTGAGAGCTGTCTCAGGCAATTTATCTTTCACCTGACAAACTAATTAGCCCAGCATTACTAGCATGGTATATTTTTAATGGGATAGACACTAATGCTTCATGAGTGGATAGTTATAACTGTATGCTACCAGACCCGGTGCTAGTGTTATACCCATACAGAGAATGCTTCATTGCATTGATGCTTCTTAGTGGTTGCAGTTGCCAAGTTGTTTGAATGTTACAGCACTGTTGTACTTCCTGGTCTTTATCAGGCCTTATTTAACCAAGCTGAAAAAGGTCCAAATTATTTTATTTTATTTTATTGGTATTGTATATAGTATCTGCAATTTACAGCTGTTAAATGTACTACATATGTTGTCCTTTATGCATGAGAATACTACTGAACTGTACCTTACTAGACTTACAGTATTGTAACCCATTGTTTGCACATTGCTTGGACTGTATATATTTTATAGGTTACCTACTATCCTGCCATTATTATTCAGTCCATTAGAATATTGTTATACCTGTGCTGTCCTGCTGTGACTCCTTGCCTAACCCACTTGCTCTCCTCTTTTAGATCTTGTATATGTGGCTAAAAGCTCTACCTGCCATCCACCCTCTCCAGCACGTACCCAGCCTCAAGCTAAATGTGCAGTCCCTGTCGCATTCCACTAAGGCAGTGTATGTTCTCTAGTGGACTTTGTGGTACCTTACTTGCACTGGAGATCCCTGCCCTAACTTGTTGCCCTTTATCACCAGGCTGCTAACACTCCCAGTCTTTAACTCACTCCACTTCCTCCAATATCCCCGGTAAGCCTAGCTCATATCTCCATCAGCTGTCCCTCTCTGCTCCTTGCTCAATCGTTGGCTATTCCAGAACTTTCTCTATAGCATGGTTTACTCAATCTTCTGGTTGCCTCCATTCTCCTGTTTCTGGAACTCACATCCCCATCCCCACCCTCATTCCGTCTGCTAGTACTGTGCCTCTGATTTGTTTTTCTCCCTGTTTCTCATACTATCCTTATCAGCTCTTCTCCCCTCTCCTATTACATTTTCTCCCCCTCTCACCCTTTCTCCTACCAACAGTAACTATATTTCTGCAAAGTTAAATGCCTGTCCATCTCTGCAACTGAAACACTCTCTCTCTCTCTACAACACCCCCCCCGCTTCTGTACTTCCAAAACTGTTACTATAATCCTTACCTGGCTGATTGTCTCTGAAGGACCCTGAGTCTTGTCTCTGGGTCAACCCGCTCCATTCTCTCTCACTGTGCTCAGGCTTACTTCGCTGCTCTACCCTGCCCCCATTCCCACCCACCCCACTTATATTTCATTTATACCTAGCCTAACCACACCTCTACCATGCCCCAACCAATCATCACCACCTTCCCAAAAATTCCCTGCATTACCTAGCTACCAACTATTCTCCTCTCATTTCTTTAACTACCCTCCCATCCTAAACCCCTCTCAACTACCATGCATTACATCTCTGCCATTCTCACTAATACTCTGCTTCTCTACTTTCTGTACCTCACTACAATTCCACCTCTTCCCACTCACTCCATGTCAAATATTTCCAGTCCCCTATACTCCCACACTCGACACCCCACTCTCAACTCCACACTTATAGTAACATAAGCTCTCAACTCTTCAACCACTTAACCTCTCTCCTTACACCTCTCAAACACTTGTACACCCAAAATTCTACATCCCCAACATCTAAATACATCAAACTAACAATCAGACTTAAATGTCTTCTCCTCCACTCCATTACTCAAATAAAACTTCAAGCTGACATCCATCCCAACCCAGGCCCCAACAACAGTTATACACAACACATCCTCTCTTCCTCAAGCCCCACTCCCACCACTTGTACTCAATCCATTTCTAACACACATCCCTACCACCCATCCAAAACGCCTTTAACTCAGATCTAATCCTGTTAAACTTTAGCCTCCATCACTCCATAAACAACACTAGTGAGTTCCATGCTACCATATCCATCTACTCACCAGCTATATCTGTGTTAACAGAAACCTGGTTAAATCCATACATTAAGGACAGTTACATCCTAACAATTGGCTATAACATCATTAGAGCAGACAGAATCAACAAATGTGGAGGTGGCATTGCAGTTATGTTTAAAAATATCCTCAGTGTAGCCCAACTAAACTGTAAGCCTCCCGATCTAACCAACTCTGAAATATTAATTACTCGCCTTGAAATCAACCCCATCAAAGCAATAATAATAATAATCACCACCTACCTCCCTCCCGGCAATAACCTTCCCACTATAGAATACCAATTATCCTGGGCTGCTACTAAATTCACCCAAGAAACTATTGTTCTTGGTTATTTCAACTTAGACTGGCACTCCTGCCCTACTAATAACCCATCCAAATGTATTAATTTCTTCAACTTTACACAAACAATAAACTGCTCAACTTGTGTTGACAAATGGTCTAATAAGCACTCAACATTAGACTGGATCCTAACTAACAAACCAAACCTAGGCTTCTTAGTTGGTTGCCTACCTGACTCCCTCAGTGACCACTATCCAACCTTTTTTTATAGGAAACATGTATATATCCAAAGCAAGATCCTCTACAAATACATCACTTCCAAGAAAAATTTCTCTCCTACAAATATCAACCTTTTACTACAACAATGTAACTGGTCCCCACTTAAACACCTAAAATTAGATGAGGCTGTTCAGTATTTCAACAAAACCTTCCTCACAGTTCTTAATAATGTAGCCCCTGCCAGAAAAGTTCATACTAAGACCAAGCCTCTCCGACGGCTAACCAAAGAAACTAAACTACTAATGAGATGTAGACACAATGCCTGGTCAGCTTATCATACATCCAAAAAGAAATTTGACCTCCTTAACTACCAACAACTAAGAAACCTAACTAAAAAAACAAATAAAAAGAGACAAACAAGTATACTTCCTATCCTGTCAGCAAAGCAACCAAAGCAACCCTCAAATATCCTGGCTTTACATCAACCAAACCCTGTCTCAACTCAATTCAACACCCACTTCATCATCACCATCACCTCCCTTCTACACACCAACCAACCCAGCCACTCACTATCCCCACCCCAGACACAAACAATCTCAGCCCTTTCTCCTTATCACCCATACAAACCAAGTACATAAAAGCCCTTTTGCCAAACTCAAACCATGCTGCACAGCTGCAGGTAAATTCCCTAATGAATTTCTGAAACTTGCAGCCCCTTCAATCGCATACCCCATTTCAATCCTGATCAATTGTTCTATTAAAGAACAATATGTCCCACTCAAATGGAAAATATTTCATATTATACCTCTCCACAAAGGTGACCCCTCCAAAGAACTAACCAACTATCATCCCATAGCCATACTTTCTCCCCTCGCACAAATGTTAGAAAAATGCATCCACAACCAGCTCATAAACTACTTCCTTAACAATAACCTCCTTTCCAACTCTCAGCATGGTTTCAGACCTAAGCACCACTGTCCTCCTAACCTCACTAACACCATCCACCACCTCATGAACGAAGGCCTGCATGTCTCCTCCATATTCCTAGACATGTCTAAAACCTTCGATACCATATCCCACCAGCTTCTACTAAATAATCTATTTTCCTACACCATAGTTTATCATCATTAACTTGGTTTCACAGCTATCTTTACAATGGTCATCAGGCTACAAAGTGGGAAAACTCTCTTTCCCCCCTACTCTCCATATCCGTGGATGTACCCCAAGGGTCCATTCTCGGTCCACTCCTCTTCATCATATTCACAAATAACCTCAGTACAGCAACCCAACATGCCTTCATAGTACAGTATGCAGATGATGCAACTCTTATCTGTTCAGCCCCCTCACTCCAAGAACTCCAACTAAAAATGCAATCTTCTTTCCAGGACATTGAATCCTACCTCTCCCAATGTCAACTCATTTTAAATCTCAGCAAAACCAAAATCATAGTTTTCAATAACAAAAAACCCAAGACTTCCCCACCCCCTCTGTCAACAATCTATGCTAATGGTATCATTATCACCCCCAAAAAACACACAAAGCTTTTAGGTGTTACCATAGATGATAACCTCAAATTCAACATACATATTGCCAAAACCATCAAAAAAGTCCACATCAAACTAGGTACCCTTTACAGGGCCAAACCATTTCTAACTCCCAATGCCAGGGTAGCCACTGCTCACACACACCTTTTATCTAGCCTTTTCTATGGCTCTCTCATACATACTAACATTCAAAAATCTGACCTCAACAATCTAGAATCATGTTAGAATAAGATTACTAAATTTGCCACTAATCACCCACACAGATCCCACCACTGCTCAGCTCTTTCAATATTAAACTGGCTAGAGCTCCCCAGCCTTCCATCTCTAAATCAACTATCCTTAGCTCATAATATAATCTACCATCCCAACAACTGCCCTGACATCTCTTTAGTTCAACCTAATACTAATATCAGATTCCCTCAGATCTTCCAACAAACTCCTACTAAAGGTATCCAACTCCCACAACCAACACGGTGACTCCCTCTATTCACACAAAATAGCCAAATTCTGGAACACCCTTCCAGACACAATAAACAAATCCCAGTACATGACCAATTCAAATCACTCTTAATGGAACACCTTGTAAAACACTGGCTGTTTTCCTGCCATTCCCCAGGTTAATCATTTTCCCCACTCCTATTCTACCTCTCTCACCTTGCTTTATAACATTATCCTACATACTATCTAGTGTTTTGCTTATCTGCGCTGTAATTGTACAGTCCTACAGATTGTATTGTATCTTCTGCCACTGGCTATTACTGCAACACTAATTGTTCAGTTCTACTGATTGTATTATATCTACTGCTACTTGATTGTGCTGTACTACTGTGGAGTTTTTTATTCCTGGGTCTTCAATATGTACAAGACTTTGAACTGTACTGTTCTTGATGCTGTAAATAATTCTATTGTATGAATGTTTGCTGTTACTATGTTTTTGCTGGTTGTATACATATATATATATATATATATATATCACTGTGGAGTTTTTCTTCCTGGGTCTCCACTGAAAATGGGCCTCTGGCCCAGTTGGACATACCCAGTCAACAAATGTAATAAAATAAATAAATAAAATAAAGCTTTATTCTATTTGCTGGAATTATTTGTTCAAAGCACTTAATATGCATTTTCCTAGATTTCATAAATCTTATAAATAATCTATATAGTAGCTCATTCTCTTTTATTAAAATTGTCTATTTTCATTCTAGCTCTTTCAAAATATTAAAAGGTACAAAATGGACTTGTCTGTCGTCACCTCTATTATTTGCTCTAGCAATTGAATGTTTCACAAATTTTGCTAAATCTAATAGCAAAATTCAGCAATTCTTGATAGATGAAAGTTAGTTCTGTAAAATTCAGTTATTTGTATATGACATTTTGATAACAAGTGATGATGTTGAAGCTTCAATAGAAAATTTAACTAAGTTTATTAATTTGATAAAGTGTCAAGTTTAATGTTTAACACTGATAAAACAGAAACTTTACTTATTAATAAAAATTTAATAATTATTTAAAAAAACTGTAAGAATTTTATTTGGGACAATTCACAAATTAATTATCTTGAAATTATTATTAAATCTACTGTAGAAGATAGCAGTAAATTAGTAATTTAATGGATACTGTTACTAAAATAATTATTAATTGGAACATTATTTTATAATAGAAGATAGAATTACTTTAATAAAAATGATAATCCTACCAAAAATACATTCTATCTACTATCACTAATTTTTCTCCCCCAAAAAATCTTTAAGAAATTAAATTCTACTCAGATAAACCAAGAATATCCTTTGTCATGTTAAAAGTTGGCAGAAAGGTGGATTACATTTTCCAAATGTTGAATTATATGTCAAATTCATAATTTACAATTTAATATCTCTATGGTTGAATTCCTCTCACCAATCCATTTGGTATTCCATTCATTAATGATTAATAAATAATAACAGCTATGTTGTACAATCTTTCTCTAAATTTGGAATTAATACATTTTACTTGATCTTGAAAGACTTATCTTAAATGAAAAGAAAAAAAATAATATTCATCTCCCTTCACTGACTTCATCATTACACATTTTAAAAGATTTGTAAACTCAAATTATACAGCTGAAGATTAATTGTTTTTATTGTTTCCTATATCAAATACTATTGGTTCTTTGGGAACTTTTAATATAAACAAAATGCTAGACCTTAGAGATGAAAATTTAATATTTTGGAATAAATTCTTAATCAGAATTAAATCACATAATACAGATTATATTTTTTCAAAATATTGCTAAGAAAATAATAATTTGTTAACTATATAATCTTGTAAAACATAAGTTAGTGATAAAATCAAAAGGTCTATGGATTTTCAAACAAAACATATTCCAATGTTTTTTCCAGAATCAATAGTAACTTAAATAAGAATGCATCTTATATATATATATATATATATATATATATATATATATATATATATATATATATATATATATATATATTCACTTTAGAAGCTTGAAACACTGAAATGTTGAAATTCAGTAATTTGAGCCCATAAAGTGGAATCCTGAGAAGAGCAAAAGCTTGGAAGCATGCAATTCAAAACCTCAAATACTGGAGGTTTTGAATTTTGCACTTCTGAGGTTTTGCTGTGGTTATGGATTCAGGTAAGTGTGTGTGTGTGTGTGTGTGTGTGTGTGTGGGGGGGGGTGTCTGTGTGTGTGTGTGTGTGTGTGTGTGTGTGTGTGTGCATATGTGTGTGTGTGTGTGTGTGTGTGTGTGTGTGTGTGTGTTATGGGTTTTGGGTAGGGGCTGTGAGTGTCAGTTTGCTTTGTTGCTGTGATGCGTGTGTGCGTGGAGAATGTAGCTTGTGTTGTGGTGTATTGTGTGTGTTTGCATGTAGTGCAACCTCAGAGTGAGAATATTTAAGTAGGGGGGATGAGGGGTACAGTCACCCACATGTGGGGTGCAGGAGGTTTTCCCCCTTGCTTTCATGTAGTAGAGAGATTGTGTTTGGGTGTGGGGAGGAAGGTGTGTGTGTGTGTGTGTGTGTGTGTGTGTGTGTATGTGTGTGTGTGTGTGTGTGTGTGTGTGTGTGTGTGTGTGTGTGTGTGTGTGTGTGTGTGTGTGGAGTAGAAGCACAAAATTCAAAATCTCTGGTGTGTGAGATTTTGAATTTCGTGGTTCTGAGTTTTCCTGGTTTTAAAATTTCGACTTTATAGCTTCGAAATACTGAATTTCGACATTTCAGTATTTTGAGGATATAAAATGAATCCATATATATATATATATATATATATATATATATATATATATATATATATATATATATATATATATATTTATAAATCAATGGTTTATAAAACAATAAGAGAAGAGTTTGGTTCCAGAGATTGATTATTTTGGAATTATTCAATTAAGATTAATGAGAAGGCCTTTTCTGATTAAAATAAATGCTTAATTCTTAAAACTGTGGGAAAAGCTATTTCTTCTCTTTATTGGAAAATATATATGTGGAGATGTCTTCACAGAACTTTTTTAACTCTCACAAAGTGGCTTTAATATATAACTCTGGGAAAATTATTTGTTGGAGGTATAATGAAGTCTCTAACACTGATTGGTTTCTTATGATATAGGATTGTAAAACAGTAACTACTTTTTGTGTTGAATTTAGACATTTTGCCCAAGCTTTGTGGACAGATAATTGTATCAATTCTGACTCCTTGATCTTATTTAATGCTCCATTTCCAGATTCCATTCCTAGAGTCCAGGTATCTCTCTTTTGGTCCATTTTAGCTGTAGCAAGAAAAATAGTCACAAAGAATTGGAAATGTAAAACTATTCTTTCTTTCATTTAATTCATTAATTTAGCAAAAAATCCACGTAAAAAAGAATTGTAAACTGCCAAAATGAGAACTTTGAATATTGCTCACTAGTTTAGATTTTGGTCCAAATTAAGTGACTTACTTATAAAATTTTAATGATTTGGTTTTGTATTTTTGTTTTGTTGTGGACATCTGTAAATAGTTATGTTTTTGTTCTATTTATCTTTAAATAACTTTGTGCAATCTTTGTTTTAAAATTAATAAAAAGTTATTTTAAAACAAATGACAGTCTGCTTTATATTAAACATCCTATACAAACAGTGCTTTCTGAATCATTAAATATTATTTCTTTAAATAGTTTTTTAGTGGTTTACATACTCTGAAATTGTTTTTAATTGTTTTTAGTGGTTTGGAATGGTTTGGGGGAATTGATATATAAAGTAAAAAAAGGCTTGGATTCACTCGTGAATGATTTTCTTTAAATTATAGCTGATAAACTATTCATTTACAAGCCCTTGTCATGAAGATCAGCTTGAAGCATCTTAATTTGAATCCTGAGGACTTTTCAGATGCTGTGGGAGTTCTAAAATTCTAAGAACTGTCCAGGTTACTTCTTTCTGTCTAAAAGTAAATAATCATAATATTTGATCGATATGCTAATATGTCAATAAATACAAGTTAGATAATAAGCAAAATATAGTGTCTTGCATTCTACACCACTGCCAGTTATTAAATAGTTCTGAATGCTTGCAGTATACCAAAATTATAGTTTATATATTAGCCTATAGAATGATACTTCTGATAAAAAATTAGGAATGTGTTTCTCTGTTTTTGTCTCTTTTTAATGATAACAAAACGTAATATCTCAGAACAAAGTATTATAGAAAGTTTGAATCTTAACAGGAAAGATTTTTCAGATGTTTGCTCAGATACTATCCAACATAGCAGTTAAGAAAATATAAGACTGATTCTAACAGTAGTACTTGATTAACAAGTATCAAATATATATGAGTAAATGTAAATACTCTATTATTTGACAGTCTACAATACAATTATATCTAAAATTAAAACTTAGGAAAATAGTAATAGTACAAGACAGTATACAAACAGAAATACAAAGAGATCCGAATAAGTAAATATGTATATAGATAAAGAATATAAATATAGCTACATGGGTGGGAGGTTGTCATAGTGGTTAATATGTTTACCTTATTAGCACAAGATGCAGGGTTTGATTCTCACATAGGGTAAGTGGATTGGCTTAGAATGACCTAGAAGGACAGTTAGCCTGGTACTTTTACAGACTTATGATCCTATGAACAACTTTACACATAGTAAATAAAACCGAAAAAATATAAACTCATCTGACCTATAAATTAATAAATTTAAGAATAACAACTGACTTCATCCCTATAGTAGACCAGGGAGATAATGTGAGGTACAGGGAAAGATAAGTGTAGAGATATTCAGTTAGGTCAGCTTATAATAAAGATTCTGGACACCTGTTTAACTTTTCTTCATAATAGCTCACTGATGGGCTTTTTGAAGATGATGCAGACTAAAAAAAATGAGACATATTAATATGATTAGAAGCATGAGCTAAGCTTTGTTATTCAAATTCAGAGTTTGACAGGTAGTTTGTTCATCTTTTTCAGAAAACTAGGAACACATTATTCCATGGCAGAATGTTTAGGGTTATATCATTAAGTACATTCTTATTTGTTTTGAATATGTTGTCCATAGCTGAAGATTTCATATTGTTATATATAAAGTACATAGTAAATTCTGTACATAAATGCAGTTTCATCATACCTGTGTTTTTTCTCTCTTCTATAAATGTCTGATTTTAAATGCATATCTATTAATATTAATGGGTTGAATAATCCCAGTAAAGAGGGGGAGTCTTTTCATATACTTGCCATTACATAAAGCTCAAATAATATTTCTACACAAAACTCATTTACTTAATAAAGATACAAATAAACTTTCATTGAAGAATTATTTGGTTTTGGCAGATTCTGCATTTCCAGCTAAAAAAGAGGCATGCTCATTTTATGGAAGAACTCACCAGTAATGCCTAAAGTAAAAGATACCTATCTTGATAAAAATGGTATGCTAAACACTGTTATAATTGAGTGGAAGAGAAAACTATATACATTGGTGAACTCTTACGGGATTCCATGGGTTGGAGCTAAAGATGCAAAACAATTACTTAGATGCTAAAGCCTATTGCATGAAAGGTAAGGTCATAACGGCTGGTAATTGTAATTATATTTAATCAGACAAAGATTCCACTTCAGATAGAAAGCTGAGAATCACTTATTCAGCAAACACTTAATACATTTGGTAAATGTAATGAATTTAAAGGAGATGTATGAGCTGAGGAAAACAAACTCACTTCAATTTATTGATTATTCATATAGCTATGAAACACAAACAAATATTTATAAAATTTTGGGCTCAATTTGTTATCACATATCAGAGAAGTTTCTATAGTTTCATATCCATTATTGGACCATAATACTATAACTCTTAATACAGTTAACTGTCAGTTGCCCAGCACTCATGGGGATTGATAGATGCTAGATAACTGTAGTATCTGGTTGTTTGAAAGTGGCACACAGAAGTGTGTGTGAGAGATCGGAGAGAGAAAAGAGTAAGTGAATGCATGCATGAAAGCAGAAGACTGTGTGGGTGAACAATCAGAGTGAGTGAGTGAGTCAATGCATGTATGAAAGCTGAAGAGACTGTGTGGGTGAACAATCAGAGTGAGTGAGTGAGTCAATGCAAGTATGAAAGCTGAAGAGACTGTCTGGTTGAGCGATCAGAGTGAGTGAGTGAGTAAATGCATGTACGAAAGCTGAAGAGACTGTGTGTGTGGGAGAGAGGTTCCACTTCATATCATCGTAATTTCATTTCATCGAAATTCAAATCATCGAGACCAAATCATCGAAAACTCATTTAGTCAAAAACTCATATCATCGAATCTCAAATCATTGAAAACTATAAAGCACCTAGAAATAACATTCCACAAAGTTTTTACTATGTTTCTGCAGGGGGGCAAGCATCTCTGCACCCCCATGTGGGGGGTTCTGCCCCCTACACCCCCCATAATTAAATATACCAACTCCAAGGTCGCACTACAGTGGGGGAAAAAGGTAATTTCCTAACCCCCACTGTAGTGCGACCTTGGAGTTGGAATATTTAAGTACGGGGATGTGGGGGATGCAGGAGGGGCTTGTTCCCCTGCAGAAACGTAGTAAACAGTGTGTGAGATGTTATTTCTAGTTGCTTTATAGTTTTCAATGATTTGAGATTCGATTATATCAGTTTTCGACAAAATGAGTTATCAACGATTTGAAAGCAATACTTAAGTTGGTTTAATGATTTATTTTGGTGTTGGGGGACTAGTTATAGATTGATACAGTTAACAACACATTCTGGTTTATTATACATGGTCTTGGGGTGGACGTGTCATCCAAGTTTCAGTTAAATGTGTTGTTAATGGACATATGAAGGCCAACAGTTTTCCCCCTGTGTTATTGTTATGATGGTGTCCTTACATTTTGCTTAACTTCTTCCAGTACCATCCTCCCTAGCAAGTGTAAAGTCATCTGCACATTGTAAGCCAAACATTTTAATTTCAGTACAGATGAGCACTTCACAGAAATATTAATTTATCTGCATGTGTGAGGTTGGTGTCAGGATTGTGTGTGTATGTCTGCACAATCTGTGATAGTGGCACCAGTGTTAGTTTGTTAGCATATATTGAACTGTTGCAGTGCAGCTATTAATTTATTTTCTGATTTTCAAATTCACCACCGTAACAGGTACAAGCAAGCAAAATCTGTGGGTAATGCTACTCAATGCTAGAAGTCTAAACCTCAAAATGCACTCATTCGAGGCACTCCTTAAAATGGAGAACATCGACATCTATGCAGTGACAGAGACCTGGTTCAAGGCTCAAGAGAGCACCCCTGCATTACCAGGCTATAATTCATACCACAGCTTTTGGCCACCTAACTTGGACTAAAGCACTAAAGGCGGAGGTGTGTCCATATTCATTAAGCATATCCATACCTCCAGGCTAGTTGCTCAGCATAATGCATCTGAGATTATCCAAGTGCAACTAACTTTGGGCAAGACCACAATGCAAATTGTAGCTTACTACAGATCCCCCACCATGCCACAGGATTCCCACTCCTCATTTCTTGATACACTGGAAAATATTAGGGTACAACCTAACACCCTAATAATGGTCAATTTCAACTACCCCACCATTAACTGGGAAAACTACTCATGTACCAACTCTTGTGCTCAACATTTTCTGGAATTCATAAATTCCAATGCCTTGGATCAACTTATCCACACCCCCACCAGCGGCAGCAATATCCTAGACCTGGTCATTACCAACATGGGCAACCGGTGTTCCACACCAGAGGTCAGTTCCTCATTGGTCAGTTCTGACCACAAGCAAATCACCCTAGACATCCACATCCCAGCCTCACCCCCCATTAGGGAAACCACCGTAAAAAATTTCTCCAAAGCCAACTTCATGCTTCTTAAGACAAAAGTGGCAAACTTCACAACACCCATGCTGATGGACAATAGAGATACAACTGCTGAATCCTACACAATTGCACTTTATAAGCACTCACACGAGTGCATGGATCGTGCAATCCCTAACAGAACCAAGATGATATCCTCCAAATAAAGGAAGCCAATCTGGTGATCCCCTGCTATAAACAAACTCTACAACAGAATAAAGAAACTGTTGCAAAAAAGAGTAAAATCCCATGATTGGAGGAACCCCATGGTCAGCCTCAGTAAGAAGCTGAGATCCCTCATAAAATTCTTCAAAGCTAGTTACGAAAACAAAATCGCCACTGATTCTAAAGACAGCCACAAAGCATTCTATAGCTATGTCAAGAATCTCAATGGCAACACTCAGATCTGCTCTGAGTTACAGCACAATGGCAATAAATATACAGAACCAACTGATATTGCCAACATCCTGGCAGACAGGTTCAGTGCTAATTGTATCCCTCTCTCATCCCCTAAAGGGCCCATCTCTATACAAGAAGAATGCAAAGTATCTATAATCACAGCTGCACAGGTAAAAAACACATTCTCCAAAGCCAAGAACACAGCATCCATGGGACCTGACAACATCCCAGGCTGCGTTCTACATGAACTACAGAACGAACTGGCACCCAACCTAAGTACCATGTACAATCATAGCCTCACCTCAGGCTTTGTGCCCACTGAATGGCGCACAGCAACAGTTATCCCACTCCACAAAGGGGGAGCCACCACAGACTAGCCTGGTCTGCAAGGCTATGGAGCGTATCATCATGGAACTTATAAACAATGACATTGGTAATCTCCAAACTCTGGACCCTACCCAGTTCGGGTTTGTAAAAGACAGATCAGGTCTCCTAAAACTGATAGATTTCTTTGAAGTGGTCACCAAAGCTGTAGATGAGGGTAAGGTGGTACACACAGCCTATCTAGATCTCGCCAAGGATTTTGACACCATCTCCCACTCTGGTATTATAGACAAACTCACTAAACTAGGTATAAATCCCTATGTCACAAGATGGGTTTCCAACTGGCTCACTGACAGAACCCACACTGTGAAAGTAGCAGACTCTAAATCCAACTTCAGACCAATGACAAGTGGAGTACCACAGGGTTCAGCCCTAGGTCCTCTCCTGTTTGTTATCTACTTCTCTGAAGTACAGGCTAACACAGAAGATCTTTGGCTAAAAAAGTTTGCAGATGACTGCAAACTAGGAGCCATAATCAAATCTCCTAACAATGTGGACATCCTACAAAAGGGCCTCACTGAGACAGATGCCTGGTGTCAAAGTCATGGCCTCAAGCTCAATGCCAAAAAGTGCATTGTCATCCCTTTTGATAAAAACTCTGTACCCATGAACTACCACAAAGGTGGTAGTCTAATAACACTGAAAGTGTGATAAGAGACCTTGGGACACAGGTGGACAGTAGTCTCTCCTTTGATAATCACATTGTCGCAGTAATCAGGAAATCCTTCTACATGTCACTCCTCATCGCAAAAGGTTTCTCATCCAGAAAAAAAGAGGTCATTGTTCCCCTCTACTCATCCCTCATTAGACCCATTATAGAGTACAATGCCCCTTTTGGTATGTACCTCACAAGCCATCTACAACAACTGGAGAGGCCACAGAAATACCTCACAAAGAGGATTAATGGCCTCAAACAGATGCCCTACGCAGACCATCTCAAAAACTCCAGCTTTACTCTGTTGCATATCGTCTACTCAGAGATGATCTCTGCCTAACATACAAAGCTATGTCAAACCCAGAGCTGTTGGACATGCTCCATGTAAAGAAATCCCAGTCCCTCCGAGCTACACACTCTAGGGACGTAAACCTTGTCACCACAATAAACAGAACATGCTGGAGGGATAGATTCCTGTCTCAGAGACTTCCCATACTCTGGAACAAACTACCTATCTATATCAAACAAAGCTCCTTATTAGCAATCTTCAAGAAAAATCTTGATGATTGGATTGGAGATAGGAAATTCACCCCAGGGATCACTTCTGTGGCTCTGCTTGACAGGGGCACAGGAAAATAATTTTCTTGGGTGGAAAAAGCCAGGGTATTGTTTGACTAGGCTTATATAGGCCCTAGGGCCAATAGCCTAGTACCTACCTATGAACCTATGAACCTATTAGCACAGGTGATCCAGACAGTGGAAGTGTAGGACTCTTACCACCCTGATGTCAGAATATTGGCAGACTCTGATGATGATGGTGGCCAAACACAGGCACAGCTGGGGGTGAAGAGGTTGAATCTGGCAATGAGGTTGACTTTCAGACATCCCTTGTAATTACATCAGACACAGCCAGTAGGCCTATGCAAACCCATTCCGGTGAGCCATCAGATATTGGACAGGGTGAGACACTTGATCAAGTGACACTTGTTGCTGGTGCTTCAGTGGTTATTGACTCTGGCCATAGCTAAAGTGTGGGTGAGGTGCCATGTTAGAGCATTGTTCATGTTTCTCAGAGGAGGCCTGCTATCCATCCTCCACCTGATCCAGATGTGTTATTTTGTGCCACTTGACGCATGTTTAAGGCCATCATGGACGTGAAGGCACATTCCAATAGGGGATCCAAGGAATGCTTATGGTTGTAGATGTGGCACATGCTGACATGTGTGACTGCCTCCACCAGGTTGCTGATTCAATGGGTTATATGAATGACACATTGGAGCAGGTGGTGTCTGTGATGGAACATTTGCTTGGAGGGGGATGGCATCCCCATTGGTGGAGATCAGCCATATCATCTGATGTTACCCAACATGGCCATACCCAATCATGCTCCTGTACTGGCACCACTTCCACTGCTTCTTCAGTGGTCATGGTGTCCACTCCAAGATGAGGCAGGCTATGGGGTCATGGCATTTGGCGTACTCATGATGAGATCTCATCCATCAGACATTAGTCATATTCAAGTAGCAGCAGTATATCTGACCATGGGTGTGGATGTGACAGTGCACCTCCTGGTAGAGCCATTCCTTGGGATCACAGGCAATGAAGATGAACTGTCACCTCTACCATGCACAGCTCATGCCTGTCCAACATACCAGGATGTAGAGTTAGCACAGAGCTTGGCTGTGTTCTTGCAGACACTCACACACTAATTTCAACTAGAGTGCCCATACAGAGAGAGAGAATGAGAGAGAGACACACACACACACACACACACACACACACACACACACACACACACACACACATACACACACACACACACACAGAGTTAAATGGGTTAGTTGTTAAGCTTAAAGCTCATTCTGTCTCAATGGCCATTTGATATTTTATCCAAATGTCTGCCTGTTTCTCATTTTTACTCACACACACTCAACTTTTGTGTCAGCCTAGGTCTCCTGCCCCCCCCCCCCCACATGCACACACACACACACACACACACACACACACACACACACACACACACGCACACACACACACACACACAAAACACCCTGTGCAAATGATGATAACTGTGTCATATCCTTATTTTCTAACTTGGATTTAGGGATAAATACGACATTTGTCTGAGGCTCAGGATGCATAGCTGACTTAGTGCTTAGTATATCTGTGTTTGTGATGCTGTTTTTCTAATTGTATTGCTTTCTTACAAGTTTTTGTAATGTGTACATGCCTCCAAAACTCTTACAGCAACAAGATGGTCCAAGCCCTGAATATAAGTGGGACAAAACACTGGACAATAGGGTGACTTTTTAAATATTTTAGTCTTACAAGCATAGACAATTAATAGAATAACAGTTTTTACATCACTATTTTTAAGATTTTTCTGAGGGATATGAAGTCTGAAGCTGAAATATGTCTCATTATTTTCTAACTTCTGTCTTTAATGATTTACCAGTAGAAAAGTATGAGGCCAAACTGTGGACATTCTGTGACAGTCATTACTTTCTGAGGTATGAATGTGTGAATCTTTGATGCCTGAGGACTAGTACTCGAAAGAGGAAACATGCACTCACTTAAGTCACTGCTGTCAAATCTTGAAGTCATTGCTGTAAAAATCAACCACCTCTTACTTACTTACATTAGAATGTAACAGTACGCAAGGATATGTCGTTCATTTGTATTATTACACATTTTTTTCTATTCCAGGTTCAACACTTACCTTGTAAATCTGGCAGTTGCTACAGTATTAGCTCAGGATTGACTCTTTCTGATGTTAGGAGTACACGGCCATTTTCATGGTAAGTAAAGGCTGTGAGCATTGTCAGGCATCAATATTACTGTATGCATATGCATAGGATGAAGGTTTTAGCTCCTTAGGTGGTGAATGAGTGTACTATGCTTTGCTTCTTAGCCAATATGAGGGCATATTCATAATGCCTACATCTGTCTACACCCTCAGCAACTGCTGGTGCCCCCTCTGACTCCTCACCTGCATGTAGCTGTGCCGACCTTTCCAGGGGTGGTAAGATGTGTGACCATTCCTCTCACTGATCCTGCTGAAGATGTTTTCTCAAGATGATGTTCTGAAGCATGGCACAGACTGTGAAGAGTTCAGCACATGTATGGGGATTGTACTGTAGGGCTCCCCCAGATAAAACTAGGCACTGGAACTGCGACTTCAGCAGCCCAAACATGCTCTATGATAATTCTCATTTGAGCATGTGCCTAATTACAACATTCTTCAGTTCATGTGTGTGCATTTCTGATAGGCAACATCAGCCATGGTTTCAGTGCATAACCTGCATTCCCCACTAAATGATATTGTGAAATATCTCCCCAAGTAAACATGTCATACAGTTGGAAATTGTGCCAGATATGTGAGTTGTGGTAACTGCCTGGGTTGCCAGCACACACATTCAGAATGATTCCTTTAGGGTTACACATGTCATGGCAGTTAATGGAGTGGAAGCCTTTTCTATGTATGTACACCCATCCCTGTTCCCCAGGTGGTGTTTGATCTGTATATGTGTATAGTCTGTGGCACCCACTACTTCAGAATAGTGTGCTACTGGGTAGAACTCCTGCAAATTTGTGGCCCTATCCTAAGGTGTATTGGGAAAATAGATGTAGTCAATAGCGTGTAGGAGCATAGCATTTGGGAACTGATGGAGGATCCTGGATGCTGATGCCTGTGTCACCCCCAGCATTTTCCCTATTGGTCCCTGAAAGGTTGCTGTAGCTAAAATACTAAGTACTACACATAACTTTGTTTCCACTGCTATTGGTTCAGCTCTGTTTACCCGTGGTCTGAGTTAAGGATGACAGAGGTTGCAGAGTTCCTGTAGTATGTCTCTATCCACCCTGTAGTACTCTACAATTTTCATCTCATGCAGATTGCGAAAAATTAACTAGGTCTAAAACCCCTTCTCCTTCTTGTTTCTGGTCTATTAGCAGCAGCAGTATAGACTTCAGCCTGTTGCACATACACATGAATTAAGGCAACAACAGCCCCCAACATAGTTTCTGTGTACAGAAGTTTCTGTGGCTGTATTACAATAGGTTTTGGAAATGGCAGGGAAAACCAGCACTGAGTCTGTATGGTTGCTTTATAGCTTGTTGAACAGTTCCTCCATCCCTGATTGGTTGATTAGCATACAATTCAACAGCTTATGCTGTAATTAGCATACCACAGTGTTTACCATGTTTGAGCAGCTCTAACTCCATGTGCAGCCACTTACTGAAACCAAAACATTGCCCTATTATGTGCATGTCACGCCATGACATGCACACAGTCTTAGTGGACTGTGTAGGCTTTATTAAATCTGCATGACAGTCAACTGATGATAATTCAAAGAATGCTGGACATGGTAATAATATTGTATTTGTTATATGAAATATGTGATATATGGATATTTCCAAACATGAATATAGTTTTATTGTTGTGTTCATTTTCAATATCTATTTGCGCTTGTTATTATTTATCAACAGGAGTATCTGGGAAAACAAGAAATTGCAGTTTTTAAAGTTTATTCAAAAAAAGGATCCTGACTCAGAAGATGGCTAAAACCTAATGCTTATATTGGGTGCTCTTCAGAAGATTGACTCATTGAATGTCATATGGCCATGAACATATGACCGACTTCCTAAAATGTCAAATTTTTAAATGAAGATCACAGTACAGTGGGGACTGGGGAGTTTACCCTCCTCCCCAGTTTAGTACGATCTTGTTTTCAGAATGTTGCTCATATGGTTTCTACCATATGATGTTTGACTTTCTGTTGAGTTGATCTTCTCTTATATTATAGTTATTTGCATGAAAACCTCACTGCTATTGAAATATTGTTTGAAATGGTATGCTGAATAGCATCTGTACGGTGGTTTTCAAGTATTGATATGGTATGTAATGATGTTTGTTAGTGAAAAAAGGGAGAAACGCTGTGATGTTACACTGACAGAAAACACTGGAACACAGAGGTGATGTGACATGTTTTACTACACCAAAATAAGTTAAAATTTAGCTACTTCAGTTTTTGTGCTAACATGAGCCCTCTGTTAGGAGTTAATAAGTGACTGATGTTGCCAACCATGCTTTCAATTTCATTTTAAATTTTTAATTAATTGAATTTAATTTGTTTCAGCTAAAAGCAATATATGTCTTGTTTCAGTAACATATTGCTGTATATGAAGGGCTCATTTTAATTCAGCAGCTTAAGTAGCTATTTCTTTAAATGTATCCTATTCTCATGACAGGCATTGTATTATATCTGTGTTCCGGTATCCTAAACATTATAACTTATGATGTTATAGCTTTCCTCTGTGGGTGCCAACTGAAAATGGGTACAAATCCAGTCAATAAACACATAAATAAATAAATTAAAATAAGTCATTTTGAAATAGGGTCTGATCCTTTTCTTAATATTGTGCTATTATGTAATGAAAACATAAGGACACAGTTCACTATGGAGTGTAGAACATCTTATCTAGAAAATAAGTATTAGTTCTGAATTAATATTAGGTCCTTTTTAATTATAAACTGTGTCCGGAGTAACCACTCGCATTTAATTATAAACTGTGCCTGGATTAATGGTATACATTCAAAATGCTGGTTATCAAGCAGCCACACTCCTCAAACATAGCACCACAACAACATAATCACATGCTCACTGGTTAGCTCACTGGTTAATCTAGGAACACAAAACACATGAGCAAGTGTTTTTGCAGAGTGGTCAGACACCCATGCAACCACTAATGTCTGACTCCACTAACTCTTAGCACAGTCACTGAGAAAGGGAAACAGTCAGTATTATGTTATATTGACTGTCCATCCTATTCCATGCTTATACAGTCTGCAGCCCTGCAGTATCAATTTGGAATGGCAGAACCTGCTTCAGCAAGTTCCATAATATGGCGACTGAATCGCCAAAAAATGGATTTGCATATATTGTCTTATATGACCATTTTTCAGAATATTCCCTTTTCTGTGAGGTATAGTGACTACATAAATGATGGGGGGCTTATTCCCTTATCAGAGGATGCATGGAACTTGACCTCCTGCAAAAAATAAATTTAAAGGAGAAGAGTGATGTTCAATATTCTGTCTGCTACAGTATTTTCAATCTATTTATCGGTGTGTCATCACTCAGCCTTACAAGTACAGACATTTCTGTAGGGAGGCAGCACTGCAATCCAGTCAGCCCTTTACAGCATATAAAGATGTGATGTGACACACGATCACCAGAAGTAGTTATGAAAGTCACCTTCAAAGCAGCTGTTATTTAGAAATATATATATCAGTTACGTAATAACAATAATATATATCTGTGTATAGTGTATTTACTTTTCATATAATTACCTTGTAGTCAGTGTTGTCCAATGCAATAAACAGTGTACAAGTGCGTGTGACAACTACTTAGATATTTAGTTTTACACTATAGTTATTGTTTATTCTCTAATACCTATCATGTCTGTCTTTTTGTGGTTGTTTTGTCCTGTAAAAGAGCTGACACTCGAAATTTTGTTTAGGTAGCACTTGTGTTTCCTAAATGACAATAAAGTTTCTTTGAATCTTTAGAAAGAAAGACAATCAGCCAGAGAGGAACACATATTTCCATTATCTCTCTAGTGATAAAGAATACCTTATGTGAATTAGATTAATAAATAAAAACATTCACATAGTACTCACTAGTTGTTCTTTTGTAATACAGTAGTTAAGTGAATATACTGCAATGCATTTCAGCCTATATAATATGAAATGTGGATGGTATAAAATTATTTGTAAAGTTTATAGCTAAGAAGAAAATAATGAATTCATTATATCACAGTTGTATGCTCATTATGATTTAATATTTGACAGATATCTAACATCATATACTTTTTATAAAGAAAATGCTTCAGTTCTATTGATAAAGGGTTCTGTTTTCACAAAATAAGCATAATTAAAGTAATGTAAGACATTTAAGGAAATGTTGCCCTGGTCATTTGTTGCTGTTTGAATCCAAAATCTATTAGACTTGAAAAGCCCATGAGAAAAATTAAGTTACCACAGCATAACAGACTATATGGCCAAGCCCTGCAGAAAATGAGTGTTTACAGAAACAAAAAAATAGTCAGACGCTCACATAAATATTTTGAAAAAGGGCATGGACACCCAGTAACAGGACATTCCGTTACTTTTACTTCATTTTGTTAACATGTTATGGCTAGGAAAATTCCATGTGATTTTCATATCCCAAATTTAAGATTTAAGTATTTTTTAATCGGATGTACAACATCTAACCTTTTTAGTGACTATTTACTATGAACACAGAAGCAAACTTTGAATTTAATGCAAAATGACAAAATGTAAACATCAGTCAACTTAAATTGTATTCATTTTAATTGGGCATTAGCTACGTATTCCATTTCAGAAGACTCACAGTCCTCTGATAAAGACTGCCAGTGTGTTTTATGTGGTATTTTTATATATGTAAGAAAGAAGTACAGGATTTCAGCAGCATGCCAGTGAATGTATAGCATCTGATTTTCACAGTTCTATACAATATAGTTTCTTTTTCGAATACCTGTAATATCTATGGAACAAATGAAAAGACTGTTCAAAATGTGCAATTAAATTATAGACCGACATGGAGCATACAACAATTTTGTTTGTGTCTTTCGGCTTTTCCCGGTTAGGGGTTGCCACAGTGGAACTCTGGTCCGCTAAAGATTAGCAGTTGATTTTTATGCACTGGCTTGCCAGGCCTGATGCACAACCTTCAACGAAGGTACGCCCATTCACGCATGTCTCCACACAGAAGATTCTCTAGCTGAGAATCGAACCGGACAGCATCTTACTGTGAGGTGACAACGTTACTGCAGCACCACCACCACGGGTATGGAACATACAACAATATATTGTGAAAATTAAAAAATATACATATACTGTGATGCATTATCTACCTTTAAGAAATGATTGATTTAGCTATTAATTGCATTTGCACCTAAAATATATAATCTTGGATTTAAAAGAATTCAGTATAAGGTTTATATCTTAGCATTATATAACAACATTTAGATATAACAGGGAATGAAAAACTGCATATAACTTCTGTAGTCTAAACACTACATATCTTCCAATTTTTCAGGTAACTTGTATTCAAGGTACATAAAAAATAATGTCTCTACTTTTCATTATGGATATGGTTGCAGACCTGCAGTCTAGTACCATCAGCTGTCCCTACATTGCATGAATACCAATAGGCATTTTTGTGTAACATTTAATCCCCAGGGGAAAGAACTACAGCACTCTGTAAAAACTCTTATAGACACAGAGAGAATGTACAGAGTCTGCCTAGAAGGCACTGTAGCTGACAACAGAACACAAGAATCAAGCCAATACTAGCCATTGTAGAACAGTACTCCTTACAATAGTATATAACATGAAAATGAATCTTAGTATGCGTCCTACATTTGTAAATAATTAACACATCATAACTATATACAGAAGGAAAGAAATATCTTGTAGACAGCTTCAGAATACAGTGCATATGCTACAGAGATGCACTAACCTGAAAAGTGCACACACACACCCACAAACACACACACACACACACACACACACACACACACACACACACACACACACACACACACACACACACACACACACTGATGATAGATGAGTGGAGTATAGCAAATGCTTCACGATGTTATTCATTCAAATGGTAATTGAATTAATCCCCACCTGGAGTGTACTTGTGCACTCTGTGAGCTTGTTGATAGCAGCAGTCTTCAAGACCCTGCTGAAAGTCAAGAGGATGCCATCTGAAAAGTATGCCTTGCTTAACCTTCCTCAGCTGAAGGAGAATGGCCATACTCTTCTGCTGATAAGGTTAATAAATACCATCTCATTAGCATCCAGCATCTGCAGAAAACTTATACCGGTCTGGCTATAAGGAAGGGATCTGAATGGAGAGATGATAAATCACCAAGCAAAGGAGAGTTGTATTGCTGGAATTGAATTCATCCTCAAGTCTTGGTGAGTACCTTCATGAGGTGCATCCTATTTTGCACAAAATCTCACCAAGACAACACTGATATATAGACTGCATTTTATTTAGCATATATCATGGACAGAAGGAGGTTAAAAAATAGAAATGATAGCTGGGTGCACAGGACCAGGGATAAAAAAGTGACCAGTCCTGGTAGGTGCAGTGATGCCAAGACTTGTAAATAATGACAGTGTAGAATTCTCAAGGCATGGAAACATTCCTACAATGGGGCTAGGCCAGGTTCAGGGAGAGGATGCACCCCCCATTGCAGAAGGAAGTAGTAGTCCACAAAATTTACAAAAACTGATAGGCCAAAAAAGAGTCATAAAGATGTTAGAATGGCCTATTGAGGATTAGAAAGAAATTGTGTATTGTCACTATTATGCAAGAAACCCAGAATTTCCAGACAGAAGATATTCAAAAAGATTAAGAGAGAAATTAGAGGAAAGAAAAATACTTGCACAAGAAAAACTGTCAGAAGCTTCAAAATAAATGTGTGTTCATTAGCACAACAGTTGTATGAAAATCATTATATAGACTAAGAAACCTTGGGCTGTTTGGTAAAATAAGTGGCTGACGAAGTGCAAAAATATAAAGAACAAAATCTAGAGATTTTTGAAAGGTATAAAAAAGAAATATGCACATGAGAAAGAAAGAGAGATTTGGTATGGTACAATATTTATACAAAGGAGAAAGCCAAATTAATCAATACAAAAAAGCAGCCCTAAAGATATTCAAAGGGTAGTACAGGAAAAGGCATCCAGATATGGAAAATTTTACAATACAAAAATAAGAGAACAGTGATGAAAATTAGAAAACTGGATTAGTAATGGAGAAGTTAAAGAAACAGAAATGGAGGTTATGCATTACCAGTGAAGTAAAGGATTTAGTGTAGAAAATATAACTCTGATACCACAGCAGGATAAGGCAATGGATCCCCAAATTAAGGAGAAACAAGTGGAGTGGGAAGCATCTGATCAAGATACTTCAGAGACTTTCACAGGAAACCTGCACAAAAATTCAGTTGGAGATGTACCACAAGGGAAGGAACAGGAAACTGTGACAACTCTAATGCAGTCAGTGTTGTGGAGTAATAGGCCAGTAAGTTCCCATATGAAACAGCAATGGATGACACAGGATGAAACTGAACAAAATGTGGCACAGAAAGATGCTCTGGAACTTTCTGTAGAATGCCTGCAGGAAACGAAGAACAAAGAATATGCCCTCAGTTTAGAAGAAAATGATCTAAGAGAAGAGTTGCTTGATTCAGTAGAGATAAATAGACATATTAACATCAATCAAAGAAATAAACTACAAAAGGCAATAAATTTCAAAATGTTAGATGTATGATGAAACAAATGAACACATTAATTATGACTGTTCATTAAAATTCATGTGATATAACAAAAGTAAATAGGATATATTGCTGTGCAGCTAAATTAATAATAGATACAGTTTTACCACAAAAACCCAGGGCATTAAGGGAAAGGAAGGGGAGAAATCAAATGCCATCAAGGAAGTACTGAATACAGAAAACTATAAAGCAATTAAGACAAGAAGTGTCACTATTAGAAGTGTATAGAAAAGGGGAATAAATAAAAAAAAGTGCTCAGAAAAATAGACATGAGAAAAGAAATGTGCAGTATCAGAACAGATCAGGATCTATAGTGCACTATCTCAAATAATAAACTAAAAATATCAGGACAGACAGAAAACCTAGAAATTATGCAGATAAATATAAAGGAAGAGTACGAAATAAGCAATTTATTGATGACCCAAAAAAGTTTTATAGAGAATTGGGAAACAAGACAAAAGGAGTTGAAACACCACAAAAAAAAAAAAAAAGAAATAGATAACATTTTGGAGGAATATCTATGCAGATCCTGTGGAACATAACAAAAATGCTGAATAGATAGAAAAAGTAAAAGAAAGAATAAGAAGTTCAAACATACAAGATATGAAAGGGGATGAAATACCGGCCAGACTGATTGAAACAAAGTTAAGAAAAGCTCTTAATTGGAAAACCCCAGTCCCAGATGCAGGTACTTAACTTCTGGCTAAAAGTATTAACATCTTTACATGAAGATTTAGCCATGAGTAAGAACTATTTACATGCGCACCCCAAACAGATACCAACCTGGTTAACAGGAAAAACAATAGTTCTACATAAGAGCGAACCTGAAAAGCTACCCTAAAATACTAGACCAATAACTTACCTTAAACGACATATAAACTATACACAGGAATTGATTCTGACATCTATAGTCATTTAGAAGAAGAAATCAATAATGGCAATAGAACAAAGTGGTAGTAAAAGAAAGTCATGTGGAACAAAGGATCATTTATTGATAAAAAGTCATAATGGAGAATTGTAATACGGGAAGAATCTAAGTATGGCATGGATAGACTACAAAAAAGCATCTGACAGTATCCAACATTCACAAATAAATGAGTGCTTAAAATGTATAAGATACACCCTACACTGATCAATTACATTACAGTAACCATGAAACAGTGGCAAACCACTTTGCAGTTAAGCCATGATAAAGGACAAATTATTATTCCAGGGATAAAAATTCAAAGGGGGATATTCCAGGGTGACTCTTTGTCACTGCTACTTGTGTGTCTTGCCATTAACCCATTAAGCTGTCTACTTAACCGATTAGGTTATGGCTACAATTTGGCTCCCAGAAAGGAACAAAGTGTAAAGACTTTTCATCTTATTTTTTGTAGATGATTTCAAACTGTATAGTTCATCAGAAAAGGAACTGAAAGCACAACTGCAAGTAGTCAAAACTTTTTACGATAATACAAGAATGTCATTTGGCCTTGATAAATGTGCAAAAGCAACCTTTGAAAGCAGGAAAGTTGCAGCACCAAGAAAACATCATCCTGGGACAGGAATGTGATATAAAAGAACTTGAGCAAGAAGGAGTGTATAAATATTTGGAAGTTGATAAAGGATCAACAATAAAACATGAACAAATGTGAATAGAACTTAGTAAGGGATATTTCAGAAGATTAAAATGAATACTGAAAACAATGCTGACAACTAGGAACAAAGTCCAGGCTATAAACCAATTTGCTCTTCCTGTCCTTAGGGATGGGGCCTATTCCCATCATGGTATTAGAAACCTAGAAGACTTGGAGAAATTAAAAAAGGCATGGAAGAGTAATCTATATATGAAATGCAAGAGGTACTGAAAAAAATTTAAATAAAAAGTACCTTTAAAATGTGTGCAAAATCAGTTCTAAGCAAGTTCATGCCATAAAAGTGTTCAAAAATATATCCAAATTTATTTATTTTTATTTTATTTTATTTTACATTTGTTGACCAGGCTAGTCCAACTGGATACATGTCCATTTTCAGTAGAGGCCCGGGGAGAAAAGCTCCACAATAAGAGAGAAAGGAAAACATACATTTGCATACAGAAAGAATTCTAATTATACATAATGATTAAATAACAAAGAAAACAACAAATTCAAAACTGATACATTCACATTCACATATTATGTGAGTAAGCTTATTATGGATACGTTGAGCAACAGAAGGGCTAAGAATTATTAGCTCAGAGGAGAGGGAAGAGACTAGGGTGGTATGAGACATTTAGGATTAATCTATGAAATCAGCTAATAGGTCTGAGTACAAAACACAAGGCAGTCCAGTTCTAACTTTCTTGATTATAAGATGGAACCAGCTGCACATGTGAATATTAGAGACCTCACTCCAAGTATCACATTTTTAGATCTGAATACATAAAGTGTTTTTGATTCCGTAACAAGATACTTATTAGACTATGCATGCACTGTGACCAATAACATTGTGTAAGCTATTGTGCAAAATATTTAAATAATTCATGAGACATGACTAATTCAAGCAGTACACTGATAATATCAGTATATTGTCATTTTCAAGATTTATCATGAAGGTATGATTTATGAACATTTTGTACTATAGAATTAGCCTTATTATGGAAGCAGTTCTGTGCTCTGTTTTTACAGTCTACATCTGAAATCTAAGGGGTGACATTTCCAGCAGGATAGTGCAAAATACTGTTAAATAAATCTTTCATAGTATACAGTATAAATGCATAACATTCTACTGCTGTATAATTCATTTAAGCCATAAATAAGCATGTTACATAACTATATTGCATTATTCATTTTGCAGACACATCGTCTACAACACTACAGGACAAGTTAAGTTCATCATAGAATATATTAACAAGCTCCACTTAGCAGAGAAGAAGTTAGAATACAAAATTATATTCTTAGTTTATTGTGCTTTACTGACTGACTTAGCAAGGAACCATTTACAGACAGCCAGCACGTGGGAAGAATAGTAAAACTACAAAGTATGCTACACTGAGACATTAAGATGTTATAAAAGTGCGACACTGCATAGTACACAGTCATGCATTAAGAAACAAAACTGTCTCTGTATTACTTTAAAACCACAGTCAGCGATGTTACATGTGGTCTCTACATGATTTAAACAGAAGAAGAATAATACAGAGGCCACCATAGGGGCACAAAGAAGTTGAGCTTTAGTGAAGGGATCCCTTGTCATAGGAGGCAGTGGAGGATTTGACTTTGGATACATGTGGATAAAAAACAAAAAATGGTTCAGTGTTTCTAGGACTAGTTAATGTACCCGGTTAACAAATTAGATAGATAGATAGATAGATAGATAGATAGATAGATAGATAGATAGATAGATAGAGCGACAGATAGATAATACATAACTAAAAGAGCTAAACTAAATAAGTAAATAATTAAAATACTTGGATTACTATGAATGATAAGTTAAGGAACTGTAAAGATTAAGGAATGGTAATTTAAGAAGGAAACTAAGTTGTTTTGAGTATATTTTTTAAGGACTGATATCACCATGTTTGTAAAACATGCCTGATTATTGAGAGAGCTACCACTCAGTGAATGGTATGTCAAGGATGACAGTCTCCCTAAAATCACCTCCCAAGACTAAGCATTCCCAGAATGTTTTTATCTGCTGTAATGTGAGACAGGAATAGTAATAGCACTTTTTTTCACCTTTGCAGGATGTTTCTGTTTTTTCCATAGTAGTGTGACCATGGAGTTAAAATGTATGTTGAGGTGATGTTGGGAGAGGGGAGTTGCCCTGCAAAAGCTTTTTTTTTTTTTTTTTTTTTATGGTGTCACTCATAGCTTTCATAGACATGTTCTTGGGGGTTGGTATAATGGTTTAGGTGTTACCTCCTAGGCACAAGGAACAAAATATGATTCTCACATTTGGAAGGGGAATTGCCTAGGCTTAGAATGCTCCACAAGGACAGTTAACCAAGTACACAGCTATGACATTATGTGTGAGGATTACAGAATGATAGAATGTTTGTAGCTGTTGACTCCTTGCCAGCACTGACCCATAGACCTTACCTCTTTGTTTCAAGAAGTGACAGGACAGTTATACCTGTGGTGAATATATCCAGTCATCTAATTCCTTCTTAAAGGAAGATAGAGTGTCACATTATTTAATATAGAAAGGAAGCTTGTTTCAGAGAAGAAGCAGTCACTGTGTAACAAATCTGTCTCTCCACTTTGATCTGTTTATTTGCTGAAGCAAGGTCAGATATCAGTTTCTCGTTTTCACAAAACTATTTAACTTGTGGAGACATAAAAAGTTCTTGACAGCAGGATACTTAATAGCCCAGAAGGCAAGGTACAAATTGCCCCTATGGAATCTGTTAGCCACTAAATACAAAGACAAGGCCTCCAGCCTCACTTGATAGCTCAAGTCTTTTAATAAGGTTCATAAGTTAATATTAGGCTAACTGCCCTGAAGGCCCATTTAAGACTAGCCAATTACCAAAAGTCAGAATCAAACACTTTCCCTTATGTCTGTGAGGTGAAGACCTTAACCATTATACCAAACCCACTCCCATAAGCAAATATGTACACTTGCAACAGGAAGCAGCTTGTTAACAAGTCAGAGCATTAGCTCCTGCACAAAATGAAGGAACCTTAGGGATCTCTCTAACTTTTTGATATGATTAGAAAGATACATCCCAAACTGGCCCATGTATTCTACAATGGGTCTGATCATTTCAGATTATAGAGGGGTCAAGATTTCTTTTTACCTAGAGGAAATACCTTTTGTAATCAGTTGTGGTAGACAGAAGGATTTCTGGACCACTATTACAACATTATGATAAAAGAAGCAGGAGTTATTTATGATGTTCCAAGGTCTCTCACAATGTTTATTTATTTATTTATTTATTTATTTATTTGTTTATATTTGTTTACCAGAAATGTTTGACTGGGCAAAGATGCCATTTTCTAGTGTTGACCAGGTGAGAAAAGCTCCAAGGTAACACATTTAATGCAATTAATATTTACAATAACAAATGCTATAATGCAGTTTCAGTGAATGCCTAGCATAGTAGTTAGTGTAATAAAATTTGCATTGATATTCATAAACATTAATATATAAGCCTTGTATTCAGAATTTAAAGACATAAGAATGGTGTATGAAGATTGTAATGAATAGGAGTAATTTAAGAAATACATTAGATGTCCCAGATGAGGAGGAAGGACAACATCAGAAGGCAGAACAGACGTCTTTTAGTAATGTTTTTAAAAGATTTTATTTATTTATTTACTTATTTGACATTTGTTTACTGGGATAGTCTAACTGGGTCAAACAGAACCTGTTTTCAGCAGAGAAAAGCTTCAAGTATATATCTTTAAACATGTCACTTATATATTATAGTATCATCATATAAGTTCAAATAAGGACAATCACAAGTTACATTTTAGTAGTACAGATGAATGGGTGTTCCAAAGATAGAAGAATAAGCTAGTATCACTTAACTATAATTAAAATAACAGGGTGACAGAGATCAGTAAGAGTACTAGTAAAAAGTACCAGTAAGACAGTTGAATACAGGGGAGGAGAGAATTGAGCATAGCAGATGAAGGAGAAGTGAGATTAGAAAGTAGATAAATCTCTCCAACTATTAAAACAGTTGGTGAACAAAGCAAAACTGAAATTACCAAAAAATACATCAGCTGTACCACAGCAAAAAATTTAATAGCATTGTAAGCGCTTTCAAGGATCAACCTCTTCATCAGACTCAGAATAAAATAATTCAAAAACTTAAATAGTAGCATCAATTAGAAACAATCACATTTAAAAACACAGTATCAACAATACATCTAAAAAATTGTGCCAAAAATATAACAACTTATCTGACATACAATACTGGTCAAAGATAGTAGATAAATAAGATACTATATATATATATATATATATATATATATATATATATATATATATATATATATATCAATAATAATGCTGTTATTGCAACTTAGTGCTTAAGGGACATTGGGCAGGATTCACGAAGCCTCCGTGTAAGAGTTATAACTCATACACGGAGGCTGCAGTTAAACAGAGTGATGTCAGCATGCTCTGCATATTCATGAGAGCATGCTGAATCACGCTTAAGGCCAACACGGTCCATGTAAGACAGTAGGGGGCATGTCCGTAGGCCGAGCCCTGTAAGCGGACACGCCCCCAGAAGAGGAAAAGTACCCAAAGTAAACACCCACCAGAGTCCACGGAAATGTGAATAAACAGAACACAACACATGCCCCCACAGACTATGAACAGAAAACATATAAATAAACACGTTTTATATATTTTTTTAAATTGTAAAAATGTTTAACTGTGAGTGCGCTCATTTGCGTGGGCATGCCCGTAGCGCAGCTACAGTTAGCAGTCAGTGGGAAAGCATATAAAAACTAAATATGCAAAATAAGCCAGGAAGCAATAGCGTAGCGGTAGAGATGTTGGCTGAAGAGCAGGCATTCATGGTTCGAGCCCCCACAACAACCATTTTTTTTTTTAGCAAAATAAGCAGGAAGCAAGTCCCTGACAAATATGTACACATAAAACCACAATTTATGTAAAATGTAATGAAATAGCCCATTTATATTGAAGAAATGTGAGGTAACAAAAGAATAAAAAATGCCAGATGTGCTCATAGCTGAGCTACAGTTTAACAGAGTGAGTGCATCTGCCCGTAGATGAGCAGTGGTTTAACTGGTGCAAAATGAGTGCCCGTAGCTGAGCAGTGGTTTAACACGCTGAATCTATGTGCCCCTAACTGAGCTGAGCGTAATATGCGTGCCGATAGCCAAATGAGGCTTAAAGCAGCGTACCCCGTTTGCGCGGAGCTGCGCACCACGCAAACAAGCTACCCGACGGGCAACGTTGAGCCAGCCGTATCAAAACTGCCTTTACACAGACACATCCCTCAGCATGTCTAAACAGTCATGAAAAATAAAAAGCAATGGCCAGGTTCGAACCCAGGATACTATACACCACAGTCAAGGTACAGAACCACTAAGCCATGACAGCAGTACCTAGAAATGCAATAATAGCTAATATATAGGAATGAATACAAACTAGAGCATGACAATGCATGTTTACTGAAGTTGATACAATTCCAAAATGGCCAATCACAGATATGTGCAGGAAAAATGGACTATATAAGCCCCATAGGCGGGAATACACAACATAAACGATTGTAGAACTGACCTGCAGGCAGAATGACAGGAGTAGGAGAGGGTAGTTGCTTTCGAGCACAGAAGTAGGGTGTTGAGGAGTCCAGGTACATGGTCTGGCTCCTAGACCATAATCATGAGGCCCAACTCATGCAGGGCCAGGTCCTCTGGGGAGCATACAGGGCTGAGGCGTGGGACCGGTTGGCTCATGATCTCACCAGTGCCACAGGGATTCCAAGGACTGGTGAGCAGGTCCGTCACCACCACCATGCGGACCTGAAGAGATGCAAGCAGGACCAACTGAACCTTTGGATCCAGGAGGCCCGGCAAACACCCAACGCCCCACTACTGAGTAAGTAACATTTAATTATGTATGTAAGAAATTAAACTAGCTGATATTATGGAGATGTGTATTCCAATATTACTTCATTTATATTACAGCTGCAGGTGTCTGTTCTGCGAACCGCAGAGCCTATGGCGATAGGCTGGTGCGGTTGCGCCACCAGGCAGGTCAGTAATCCACTACCAGTAACTGTAAAGAAATATAAAAGTATGACAGTCAGCAAAAGAGTGCAGTGTAGTCAGTAAGGAATAAAATCTGCAAATAACAGTGTGAAAGTGTCTGCAAGTATTGCTTGATTACAAAAGTGTGTTTCAGCCTGTAAGTTAAACTGAAAAATGAAACTGTCTGACATATATTCTGAAATAAAAATGCCCTACCTGTAAGAAAATAGTACACAACCTGCAGCAGGCTGAAAAGTATAGCTGCAGAAGATGATGAAATCACATGTGTGAAATATATCCCTGTGGAAATACTGAAACATGACAGAAGTGAGACTGCTGGAAAGGATTGTAATAACTACAGGTAAAACATGTCAATAAAGCCTAGAAGTAAGTACCATCCTGAATAGTAAAATGAAAGCAAGTGAGAGAGTGTGAGAAAGTGTCATGAATCCAGCAATATAGTAGTAATAACCCCTGAATAAAGTATACTGCAGTCAAGACAGAATGAAATGCATGTGAGATTCAAAACCAAACAGCGAAATCTGTTCAAAGTGTTGCTGCATCTGGAATGTGTATCCCAAAATCTGGATATGTTGCTCTCAGTCTGCAATATGCAGATAGGATGATTGTCTGATATACCAAACATCCACACTTGTCTACAGCTATATAAAGCAAATGCAGCAGGATGATGTAGCTGAACAAAGCTAGATATGAATGTGTATGAAGAACAATAAAATGTATATTGACGTTGCATTAACAGTCCTATCACCAAGTTGAAAAAGTTATCATATAGGAAACTGTAGTTAGAACAGTAGTGTGTATATAACTGTAGCTATTAGAAATGTACAGCATATGTATTGTTATTTGAAGGTGTTAATAATACTTTCTTTACCCCACCCTTTAACCACATATAACCCATTCCACGTGAAAATGGTATGTGCAATCACAATTAACACCCCTGGACGTTTGTCCTGTTGGGTCATATATATTTGCATGTCCGTTGATGCATCTGCCCTGTTCATACATCCACACCTGATGGCCTGTTGCCATCAATTAACCCTGCATGTTGTTGGACTGTGTATTTCGGTTCAAATTATGCATGTGTTATGCACGCTGTTCAATGGTGTGAATATCTGGGTGTTTGGTTAATGGGAATACTAATGCATGCTGTTACAACTAATTGTGAATGGTATTATATGTCACTAACCCAAACTGTCATGACATAATGCAAAACATAGGGCGACAGGGAAGGCGGGTTCCAGCGGACCCATCTCTCCCACCTCAGCTGGCGAGTGCACCTGGCACTAGTGCCGAGTCCGGACCCTCCTCCGGTGGCCCTGTGCCACCTGCGGGTGGAAGTGCTGCAGGTGATGGGGCTTGCCCCCCCTCTGCAAGTGTGGCCAGAGGAGAACCACCACTCACCCTCCGTAGCGTCCGGACTGTGTTGCGTAGGGAGATTCGGGACTCTGTTCTCGAGCCCCTACGCCAGCTCGAGGCATGGGTGGCGCAACTAACGGGCATGCCTGTTGCCCGGCCTACACAGGCCCCAGCACAGCCCCCTCCTGGGCAGTGAAGGAACAGTGGCAACTGGCTATGGGTGGGGATATTAGTTCCACTGTTGCCATCTATGGGCTCATGGGCTCTGGATATCCAAACCTCCGTCCCCGTCAATTGTGTAACCCCCCCCACATGTGTCATACACCGCCCCTGTATGCGTCATGTTTGTCTTGTCTGTTTACCTACCCAACCTACCTCCCCAGCTGTACCGACTTCCTTCACCTGACATACCACTCTCACCTGAAAAAAAAAAAAAAAAGGGCACTCTGTACCCACAAAAAAATTACACTGCATACATAGCTGCCCATTCCACACACATGTCTGCTGGACATGGAACCTATCAATTACAATTGGCTGTACAACAAGTATTATTGTTGTCCTGACACCTCTCTCAGGGGTGGAAGGTTTCAAATGTCACACCAAATTACATACATATGCACTGCTGTTGCTGATGAAGAAATGGGCAGCTATGGGCCTTACCTACGTCCCTCCTGCACATCCCAAGCTTGTTTCCCTACTGTCTTACCCTCTTTGTGACCCCTTTTTCACCACTTTCCTGTCTCCCCATTTTCTTTTCTTTCAAAGAAAATAGTGCGGGTGTGCGCCAGAGTAAGCACCGTTAAGCGGTTGTAAGCGGGTGTACGCTTGTGTGCGCGGAGCTAACCGCCAGTGTGCATGCGTGAGCTCCGTGCAAACCAGCGCTAACACGGTTACAACTGCTTAAAAGTGCCTTAGTCACTTTGATTGACAGGTCCTGTACTCAGTTCAAAAGTAAAATAAAATCCCATTGTCAGTCCCGAACCAAGGACCTTGGAAACACTAGTCTGTACGACCTACCACTAAGCCATGACTCTTATACAAAAACATTGTGCTAAAATAAATATAACATGTAATAGTAGGGATGAATGTAAAGGGAATATAGGATGTGTAGTACACAAAGCATGCCATTTAAAATTACTGTCAAAACTACTGGATTTCCATAATAGTAGTGTGTGAACAGAAACAGCCATGCTACTTGGCAGCTTGTAGATAATAAATATATATCTATATATAGTTGTAGGAGTCAATGTGCATACACACTTGCTACAGGGAACATGAGAGAGGAATGGAGAAATGTAAATATACAACACAGCCTGAATTATGAGAGAGATACTAACCTTTACACTCACAGAACACAGTCCACAGCATACCAGCATGGTCCCCGCCCTCACAATCCGAAAGGGCAATGCCTATCCCACATACCCTTTTATAGCACTGACCTGAAATCACAGTGAGAACTGCAATCAGTACACAACTGGCTGTATGCAATTAGCAAATGCTGGCTTACAATTGGTGCAGAGGCCATCACATGGACCTATGCAGATACCTACAAAAGCATCCAGTGCTAACACTCCCCACATGCAATACATTCATTGCATTGTCTGTAAGCAGACAGAGGGAGAGCGAGAAGTGAGAGAGAGAGAGAGAGAGAGAGAGAGAGCAAAAAAAAAAAAAAATTAGACACTGTGACTCTGTCACCTGAAGCTGTCAGCACTGACAGTAGCAGCAGCAAGCAGAAGCTGTGGTAATGCAACCAGCTGCGACAAACAGAGGTAATGCAAAGTAGCAGGTTAATAGTGTGCATACTGTGAACCCTCCAAATGTGTCATAGGTCTGTATCCATAGGTATGTCCATGTGATATGTTGTGTGTACGTAGTTCCACCAAAAGGGGATGACCATACATTACATGTCAATCAGTCTTAGGCCATGATCCTGGCAGCAGTTGTCTGTGTGTTGGCCCAGCAATGGCTGTAGTGACTGCTTTGAAAGGTCAGCCAGGTTCAAAAGTTAGGATCAGCCCATCCCAAAGGCACACTGGCTGGGAACAAGTGTCTGCAGGTACCCGATGTCACTGCATATGCATCCAATACTGCATAATTCCATAGCTTAGCAGACCAGGCCCATTATGCATATGATGTGGTAATTCCCAGGGTCAATCGAGGTGCCCCCTTAGTGGTGTGAGACCACTGTTGCTGTATGCCACTGTCCAGGTACATATCCTGTAGTACGGCCAAGATAAACTATCAGTGTTATATTTATATGTCCTCTCAGAGTGCCGGTAGCACACATCCAGGGATACCACGAGGTCACAGTGATGCTGTGTGTTCTTCTCTACTGAGGACGGCCCTCACCTGGACATGTGAGATGATAGGGAGGTTACATCCAGCTGTGATAAATATTTCAACTGGTGGGGGAGAAGGAGGGGGGATACGTGCACCGAACATGTCTGCAAGACTGTTGCCAATATCCGTGTGTTTGGTGAATGTTAAGTAGGTGTGTATTAACACAGAGCATATCTGAGGCATGTGGTCCATATGTGTAACATAACTGAAGAAGGCCTTGTGGTCATCCATAGTGTTTGTGTCCATTTCCCTCCCAGAGTAGGCCATGGCCATTGTTATGACAGACCGTAGCGTAGTACCAGTGCTGACCACAGATGCCTTCCCTTAATGTGAATGTGCTCTGTCCTGCAGTAGCCTCCTGCTATTGTTATACAATCTGCCTCTGTCGGGGGTCCACCAGACAGGATGCCTAACCTTTGTGCATAGGGTCTGGGTTAGAAATGTGTGTGCAAGTTCCATGCAATCTGTGGCATGTCCGTGGTAAGCATTTGCAAAGGGGTCAGCAGTGAGGCTTGTGGCTTCCACTGGCCCAGTGTGCTGCATGGATACCATCTCAGTCCCAGCAAGTGAATAACTGTCTAATCACATACATATCAAAGTAGTCTACTGTGCTGGTGGTGGTGGTGAGATATGTATATCCAGGCCGAGTAACTTCTGTCCACATCACAGTAGTGGATGGTGTCCCACATACAGTACCTTGGGATGAACCCCCAGAGTGAGGTTGCGCATTGCACCTGTCAGTGTGTGCTGACCGATGGGGCATGCTACTATGTTGTGTGGAATGTGGCAGGTATTGTTGCGCAGGTGTTGGCTGAGCACTGATATCTGGCCATGTACCTGTGTATCCATCACGACACACACACATGCAACATATGGGAGTAGTAGTATATCACTACACATGAGTATCATGTATAGTATGTGTGCCATATATTGCTGACATGGTCTGCTGATATCCTGTTTGTGTTCTCTTCCAGGGAGATGGCGCGACAGCGTAACCCCGCCTACGCTGTGGCGGAAGATGAGGAGATCCACCAGAGCCTGGTGCGGGAGTATGACATCCTGTTTTCCTGCACCAGTCAGAATCAGCAGGAGAGGGCCACACTGTGGCAAGACCTTGTCCGTAGGGTAAATGATATTGGCACGCATAACAGGACATATGAGCAGGTACAACATCACTGCAGTGATATAATCCAAAGTGTCCGGCAGCGTGCATCAGATATCCACAGGCAACAGGTCGCCACAGGACGTGGGGTGGCCACACATCCCCCCTCACCAGACTGGAGGGGCTACTCCTAAGTGTTGTGGCTCCAGCCCCGGAACACCAACAGCAGTACACCTGCATTATGATGGAGGCTGGTTCCACACAGCAGCACGACATGGAGCGTGCAGGTAATATGCCATATGTACACTTGACTGTTCTGTACACTGTATCATATGCAATATCAATGGCACAGTTGTGCCCACTGACATTAATCTCATCATTTCTGCAGGTCCCTCCAGGGTTACAGCAAGACAGGCCATCCATGCTGGTGAGTGTGTTTAACATAACCTATAATAGTCCTGATAATGCTAGTAACAGTAGTGTAACTCAGTAGTGCTCTGTGTGTATACTGCGGGGTGTGCATGTGTGCATATGTGCAGGTGTGCCTGTGCCCATGTGTGCATGTGTGCAGGTGTGCCTGTGTCCACGTGTGCATCTGTGCATGTGTGCCTGTGTCCACGTGTGCATGTGTGCATGTGTGCATGTGTGCCTGTGTCCACGTGTGCATGTGTGCATGTGTGCATGTGTGCATGTGTACACGTGACCACGTGTGCATGTGTGCATGTGTGCATGTGTGCATGTGCCCATGTGTGCATGTGCCCACGTGTGCATGTGTGCAAGTGTCCATGTGTGCATGTGTCCACGTGTGCATGTGTGCATGTGTGCATGTGTCCATGTGTGCATGTGTCCACGTGTGCATGTCTGCATGTGTGCATATGTGCATGTGTAC
Source organism: Protopterus annectens (assembly GCF_019279795.1). Classification (NCBI taxonomy): domain Eukaryota; kingdom Metazoa; phylum Chordata; order Ceratodontiformes; family Protopteridae; genus Protopterus; species Protopterus annectens. Next base: position 1,377,617,085 of record NC_056733.1, read on the forward strand.
CTGTGTGCATGTGTGCATGTGTGCTTGTGTGCATGTGTCCACGTGTGCATGTCTGCATGTGTGCCTGTGTCCATGTGTGCATGTGTGCCTGTGTCCATGTGTGCATGTGTGCATGTGTGCATGTGTCCATGTGTGCATGTGTGCATGTGTGTGTATAAGTGCATCTCTGGTAACAATGTCTGGAGACTGTAAACTGTGTTTCCTGTCTTCCTCCCACAGGTTCTGGGGCTGCTCTGGTGACCTGCAGCAGGGAACCTGAATCCTGTGCCACGGCTACTGGTAATGATGATATTTGTGTAATGGTACAGGAAGGTGTGTCAGGGTCTGCCATTGGTCAGCCAATTGACAGTACACAGCTGTCAACCCCATCATTGCGCACAGTCATCCTGCCTGTACATCCTTTGTCACCATTGTCCCTAGGTGATGGACAGGATACAGTGGGCATAGACCAGGGTAATGTGGTACCTGTGGCACATGCGTCCCCACACAGCAGCCATGGGCAGGGTCCTCAATTGGTACCACACAGACAGTTGCCCATGGGTTCTTGTGGGAGCATCCGTAGGCGTACTGCCTCTGGCCGACGTGCCCAAAGAGGTCTGTCAACCTCAGCTATGTTTCGGACTGTCATGCAGGCACAGTCACGTATGGAAAGGTACACCAGACAGGGTCTGAGGGAGCTGAGAGCATGTCGCACAGCCATGACAGACAGTATGTGTGACATTGCGGATGCTATCCGTAACTTCACCGATGTCATAGACAGACATTGTGGGGACATATTACAGCAGTTCCACAACCAGATGTCCATGAGCCAGGGCAATGGTGGGCGTTTGCGGCATCAACGTGGCCGTATGCCGGCAGCAGCAGCAGCTGGCAGTCGGCGCGGATGACAACAGGCTCGCGCACGCCCCCATAGTACCAGCAGCAGCCCCAGCAATGTTGGGTCTGTGCTGTCATCGGAACGCCCCAGGAGACCACGTGCACATGGCTCTGGACAGTCCCAACAGGGACTTGTGTCCAGTCAAAACACTCCCGCTTCTGATGACAGTACCCAGTCTGGCTTTGTACTGGATACGGTCCGTAGCACCCCTTCCAGGCACAGGTACCGTGTCTATGCACACAGACACTGATCTGTATGGCCTGCCAGGTGCAGTCTGTGGCTGTCCACAAACCCCTGTATATGGCAGCCATGAGGTGGAACTGTGTGCGTGCATACACACATGTGAAATGTTAACACCTAGGGCAACCACATACATGCACACACTGCACCAACACTGCCCCACCCTGTACTGCTGCCCCTCACCAACACACATACACACACATGTCAATTGGTGGTATCAGTGGCTGACTCAGGCATACCTAATCCACACCCTGTGCATATGATGACACTGTGCCACCTCCTGCAATCTCCACCATCATTGTGGGAACAGGTAAACATGTTGCTGATGCACAGGGTGACTACATAGAAGTGTATTAGTAGTATCATGTTGGTAACAGTACAGTGTGCTGCTATGACTGTGTGTTTATCCCAGCATGCCTGCTGCAGTAACTGTATGAATGTCCTGAATTGTTATCTGCTCCCATAGTACATACCAAAGTATAACAGCTGCACATAATTGCATGCCGGTGGTAAGGTTGTCAACAGACAGCCGCATACATGGGTAGCACAGGGGGAAAGCTAACGCAAGTAGTGATATGCAATGGTGGACATGTACAGTAATGGTGTCAAGTTGCCCACAACGACTATGCCATGTGGATGTTGGCGCATGTAGATATGTGTGCAGTACCAATGTAATCCAAATCACAAATAAGTATGACATAATATCAGTTCTACCATGGGCATCTGCACTGCGTATTCCTGGGTACATGTTGATAGTGCCTACATATTTGCATTGTTACTTACTGTTATTGTTACCCCTTCTTTGTTGTATAATGCACTACTTCCAGCCCTGTTTACTGTAGCTTTGTTTGCATGCATGTTCGCTTGGGGTTCCCTGGAACACTGCTTACACCTTCAATGCAGAGTTACAGTGCTTCTGTAGACTTCTAGTGACATCTGAATAGCGTACGATACGTATGTCAACTTTACACATGACAGAACGTCACTGTCTGTCCTGTACACATGTACGTTGCTTGTGACACATTGCACACGTCTTACCTGGCATTTACCCACGTGTGCAGTCATATATGTCAGTGCTATGAAACAGTAGCGGTACACCCACACATACACACCTTCAGTATGTTGTTCCCCATTGGCCCTATGTGTTGGTACTCACCATGGCAATCACACTACTAGGGTAGCATGTGCAAAGGTAACCTGTGAATCGCCTCTATGGTCCAGTTGTGGTTTATGTGAGTCATATGTCATTGTCACAGCTGCCACATGCATGCAGTCAGCCATCACCCTTGGCCAGGAACGTACAACACATGTGTGGGATGCCACCACACAGCCAATCTGGGGACTGGTCTCTCTGAACCCAGTAATGCCATACCCTGTCAGGTGGCATGTCATATATACTACATCCTGGACAAACGTCAACCCCAATCCCTGCTGCTACTATTGATAATACCCCTGAAGATGTTCCTGATAGTTTTGACCAGTTCTTTACTGAGACATTTCAGGCCCTAGCTAGCCATCTACCTCCTAGCTCCTCTGGTCCTGAAAGTAGCACCAATAGAAAACTACTTGCGTCCAGCTGCCAACCAGTCGCCACTTCACTTCTCCGTACCTTGATTGAAACAGTGAAACCCACTACACTTTCTGCTGATTAACTCCCTGCCGAGTACCTATCAAAACCAGATGATGCTATTGCTTACCCCGTCTCAAAGGTAATCAAAGGAACCATGTTAGAATCTAACTTTCCCACCATCTGGAAAATGTCATATGTAATCCCACTTCACAAAGGAGGCAGCTCTACTGAAGTCTCCAATTATAGGCCAATAGCTATACTCTCTGCACTTGCAAAGATTATGGAAACTTTCGTCATAGACAATTCATGCACCACCTAATCCAAACTCGCATTATGGCAGACACTCAACACTCAACATGGCTTACGTCCTCATCACAGCACTACTTCAGGCCTCCTAGCCTTTACTAACACCATAAGCCATACTTGCAACAATAATTATATATCCGCAGCCCTCTTTTTGGATATTTCCAAGGCATACGATATGGTTGATCACCAACTTGTACTCCACACCCTGCAAAGACTGTCTAGATACTGGAGCCTTCCAATGGTTTCAATCCTACCTGCATGGTCGACAGCAGGCTGGCCTCTGGCAGAACAAACTCTCTAACCTTCTACCTAACACCCTCAGAGTACCACAAGGCTCTATACTAGGGCCCTTGCTGTTCTCCATCTTCATTAACGACCTTTATACTGTCATCCCAAAAGTCAGCTGTATCCAATATGCTGAAGACATTACTCTGATCTGCTCAGCCACATCTCCAGTAGAGTTATGGTCAGCTACCCAGACCACCTTTAATACAATAGAAAACTGGCTTTCTGAACATCGTCTGATCCTAAATCCCAATCAAACTAAACTGCTGTTATTTCACCAACACGTAGGTCTACCACTTTCACCGTTAACATAACATCAACTGATGGCACAATAATCTCCCCTGACCCATCTTCGAAACTATTAGGTGTCATCATAGACAATAATCTCAAATGTGACCTACATGTTAACCAGATTATCAAAGCCATCAATAGAAAACTAGGGTCACTTTACAGAATTAAAGCCTTCCTAGCCCCTCCAGCTAAAGGTGCCATAGCTCGCTCACACCTTGTTTCAACCCTTCTGTATGCATCCCCTCTACTCTCGAATATGAACAAGACTGTCCTTAACTAACACTCAATTTGCTACAACCACATTGCCAGGTTTGCCACTGGGCTGCCTTTTAGGACACATCATTGCATCAATCTAAATCAGCTTGGTTGGCTTGCAATACCCAGCCTAATACAGTATAACCAACTGATTATGGCCTATAAAATCCTCTATAATCCAGACATACTCCTGCACTTCAAATATTATCACCCCCTATAACAATCCTAGACCGCTTTGATCCTCTAACAAATTACTAGTTCGGACTAGCAAGTTTAATAACACAGCCGGTGATTCTCTCTTTGCAAACCCTGTAAGTAGATCCTGGAATTCACTTCCAGCTGATATTACCCTACTGTCCACCTTAGGTCAATTTAACAGTAGACTCAAACAACATTTGTCACTTAACTGGCTATGTCAATGTATCAAGCCTGGCTAACTCGAATGTGTAAAATCTGTGAACCACTTTACTGTGTAATTTTAATTTAATCCCGACTTGTGCTCAGGTCTAACATTAACCTGTGGAACATGTTTGACTTGCTTACTTATGTAATCTCTGTAAATAATCTGTTTGTACTATGTAATGCTAGTATTATGTAATGCTGTATCTGCTACCCTCGTAGCTTGTCTCCACGGGCCTCCCCTGGAAATGGACATGCATCCAGTCAGACTATCCCAGTCAACAAATGTAGGATAAATAAATAAATCAATAAAATATATTACAGTGACTACAATACCAGTCAGACATTGACACGCACTGACAGCATGCTGAACACACTGGGGCATACGTGGGGACTCAGAATAGCAGCCTGCCTGGGCATCACACACCTCCGCAGCTGGCACATGGGCATATGTTCCGTCGGAACACAGCACATGCCACACATGGCACGCACATCCCCTGTGCCACACACTCACAGCCTGTAGGGCTACACAACACACCTGCTACAGACGTGTCAGGTACCTGTCTTGTGTGCTGCACTGGGGTTCTGCTCCACAGGCTGTATCTGGTGAAGGTCACAGTGATATGCCTCAGGGGCACTATGGTCCACCACAGCACACATGCATACAGGTCAGTCAGAGGCATGGACAGATATGACTCACTCATTGACCATGCCAGTATGGCTGCCTGAGACATACCTCCCTGGACTACATGATAGGGAACATAGAATGGATCTCTCAGCATGTGGCACAGGCCAGTATGAGCCTGATGTTGGTTGCCAACATACCCTCACCAGGTATTCTACCACTATATGTGGGAAAGGTGTTGTATGTCTACATTATGCTCAGTCTCCACTGTCATTCATAGGGTATCCACTGGCTGTCAACGTGTGCTTACATGCTAGGGAAGCCACAATGATGTACAAGGGTCATCTTGCACGTGACACCCATGTCCCGATGTATAATGGCAAAGCTCCTTGGTACACACATACTGCCTTATGCTGCAGGACATGGTTTACATAGTGACCTCCATGGGTATCACACAGGTTAGGACACTAACAGTGCTGCTACACAAAAACAGCAGTGTACACCGGAAGATGCATGCACCAGACACTGCCCTCAGCACGGTGAACTGCAATGTCTGTGCAGTACCAGATTCATGATTCATGGCTCACAGGTGTTACCCATCACTGACAGGTTATGCCCCATACCATGCCTGTCGTCCCCTACACATGCAACACACATGGATAGGGGGGTGTTATCCCAAGGTAACACAGATACACACACCTCCAGGTTGTTGGCACAGCACAAACCATCAGGGCCTACTCATGTGCAGCTAACAGTGTGTTGGACTGCCATCTGGTTCATAGCCTGGAACACACAACCCTCCCATACACAGGAAGACCACCTATTCTCCATAACAACACTGGCAATATGACAGTCTCAAGAACTGTGTTTATATGGCCGGACTGCATACAGCCAAACATTGTGTGTGAGCATTACTGTAGCTACAACACACTAGTTGAAGGGTTCACAGCATGTGGTCACCGAATTGCAGTGGAATGACATGTTACCACTACCACAACAGGTGGGAACATGCAGCACCTGTACATCGACTACATGTACACTATATGGCCCAGACCAGATGTGTATCCCCTGTTGTAGGTCTTTCACCATAGACACCCACACTGTATAGAGACATACCACGTGCGGACCCTGCACAGTAAGACACAGTCATATTGGTATACATTGCAAATACCATTTATCCACTTGAAGCATGTGTCAGACATGGCAACTACTGCAGGTCACAGGTATTTATGTGTATGTGTCACACACATACATCATGTGTGCAATGCCATTTCTGGTTTAGGCAATGGCATGCACTGTTATGTACAAACACCCACACAAGGTCATACTGTGTGACACAACCACACGTGACAGTTGTGGGTCACCAAAACATACCTGTCTGTACTCTGACAATGGTAATAGACACAGTAGCAGAGCACACTATTGGCATTACTAGCCAACTAGCCCTGTTTGGCTGTGCTGATAGTGTGGTGACATCCCCTGTGTTTACTGAGGTAGTATGCAGCATCTGGTGTATTGTAGTATTTGCCAAAAAGATTTGTTCGCTCACACTTGCATTTACACACACCCTACTACCCCCACACACATGCACACTTGCCATTTGCAGGATTCATTCTCCTACCTAACTAAGTCATGACACGTAAGAGAGACGTATTAGCAAAGCGCACTATTTGGTTTACTAGATAGTTCCTCTTATTTGGCTATACTTATAGGGTGCTGACAACATCAGTATTTTGAAAGGGTAATGTGCATCACGTAGTGTGATCTCCTGATTGCCAAAACTAACATGTTTTTCATACGGAAATGCACACACACAAACTCCCCACATCCAAACACACACACATGCCATTTACAGGTTTCAAACTCCTACCTAACTACATTATGATATTGGGGAGAAACGCATTAGCAGAGTGCGCTATTCACATTACTGGGAGGCTTCCCTTCTCCTGATGTACTTATAGGGTGCTGACATCATCTGTGTTTAGAAAGGGGAGTGTGCATCCTGTAGTGTGTTCTCCCAGTTGCCAAAAGGGACATTTCCCTCACACACATACAGTAAACCCCCCTCATCCAAACACACACACTTGCAGGATTCGAACCCCTACCTAACTATATTATGACACTTGAGGGAGACGCATTAGCAGAGCGCACTATCTGAATTACTGGGCATTTGCTTTGCACCTGTAGTATTTCTAGGGTGCTGACATCTTTATTTCTACAGAGGTATGTAGATGTAGTACTACCTGTCAGGTGGGGGATAGCATATATATGCTTTTGCAGCCACCTACGTCAGGGTCAGATATGCACATCGCACTGGCAGGTTATGTTCTATACCATGCTTTGGGACCACAGGACCTGTAACACACAACACAACCAGTCCAGAACACCACACCCACATCCAGGACACACACTTAGCTTCCCTGGGAACAGTGCCAGGATCTGCAGGTATTCACATACACCATTCCAGTTGTTAACATCAGGTACAGTCATATTGTGTGTGAGAACTACTCAGGTCTCTACCACTTTACCCTACAGCCACTGCAATTTGTGGGTCCATGTGCTATGGCAGAACCACACACCACAGCCACATGGGTGAATACATATTGCACCTGTCCATCTGCAACGTGGGTACTCACTGTTCCACACCAGAGGTAGACCACCATTGTTGATATCTGACCATACCCACCTTTCCCTGGACATCCATATCTCATCTCCACCCCCAGGCAAGGTTGTCACTGCACACAAACTGTGTTTAGCACAAGCAGACTCTACACTTGTGTAGACTGGGGTGGATGACTTCAGAGGACCCATGCTGGAGGACTATACTGGCCACTCAGCATAATCCTTGACAATCGCATCCTATGAGCATGTGTACAGTTTGCATTGGTCATGCTATCCCACATATACCCATGACTGCTCCACAACAAGACACCTGTCAGCTGTACACCGCCATATATGCGTACAACAGACAGAATGACCTAATACATTGCAGAGCTGTAGCCCACAGAGGGAGGACATCTGTGGACAGTTCCAGCATGGCACTTCATTCACACATACTCATTACAACACAGTGCTGACAGTGGAATCGTCCAGAGAATGCAAATAGGGCTCCCCTCAGTCTGTTATTGACGGACACCTACTGTCAGAGATCCTCAGCAACCCTCTCACAGCACACACCGACAACATGGCTGTGGCTTAGCACATTCAATCCCTGAGACCTCCACGGTGCCCCTACTTGACAGAGGCACAGCTCACTAGCCTCACATGTTGCCTTCTGTGACCTACTTTACAGTGGCACGGTAGCCTACTATCCTGGGGATGCAGATGCCAAGCATACTCTGGCTGAGCTGTCATTCCCTGGGGCAAGAAGCCTAGTATTGACCTCTACACCCATATGTTCAATTGTCAGATGCACAATATTTGTTGTGCTGTTCTACTGTTTGCAGGTCTTTATTGCCATAGCATTCCTTGTTCCTATGACCAACTTGTGTATCTGTGGCAGATGTTTGCATATGACGGCGATCCACTATAGCACTTATGTCTCTGTGGTCATTTACTGTGTGCACTGGGCTGATTGCTGTGTTGTGGTTGGTTCCTGGACTGACACGTACAAATACCAGATATGTGTGGCCAACTGCTACACGGAGATATGGCCTAAGTGTGTGAGCATGCCCAGTTCAGCCTTTCCATGGCATGTTGTCTGACATATGCCTCATTTATAAAAGTGTGCGAGCATGCCCAGTGTGAGCTTTCCATATGTTGCACTCTGAAGTCCACCACATATTTGGGTGTGTGTGACCTTCGACATTATTGCACGTTTATGATTGTGTGTTGGGTGTCATGTTGTGTACTAACTGGCCAACTGCTTCGTGTCTGCCACAACAGGGATTATACTGTGCCTGCAGGAATTGCATGGGATACTTTGCAGACAGTTCTCAACATACTTTCATAATGACCTAACACTGTAGTACCGTATAGTGTACTGGTTTGGTACTTTCACTGTGGTGGACAGTATCCTGGGCTTTAGTCCTATCACTGCTTGACATCTTCATAGTGAGCACAACAGACTGTGTAGGGGCCAGTTGTGCACATATGACCATGTTGCAATATGTTCAGATATGGACTACCTACACCAGGCTCGTCCAACATTGCTAGTGTATTCCATAACATGGGTGGACATTGGCAAACACTAGCGATGTTCCATAGGCCATTTCTGATGGTAGTCACAGGGTGTGTTTGTCCTTCGACACACATTGTAACTGGAGTTTGCCATTACATATGTCATGGTTGGTATACTGTGCCTCTGTCTACCTCTGACATAACAGTGATACCCAGGGTAGCCTACCATCTCCCATACACTCATCAGGATGCCTCTTGAGGGGTGTCGATATGTGGCACTCTGGCTGACCTGTACCAGGAGTTTACTGAAGTGTGGGGGTGCCTTCTGTGTTATGGATCATTCTGTACAGCTTGTCCTATGTATGTCAGTGCTGGGGTTCAGGTCTCTCATGTGCATAGCTCACTGCCATTCAGATTGTACAAGGTGCAACATGTTCATTCATTCCAGGTTGGGCATGGCTTCATACATCAGGCACAGCCTTCCTGTAGCTGGGAAGGATGGCGGTGTGTGGGGCTGCAGTTTGTTTACTCAGGCAACACATGGCATCTGTTCATGCTCTTTGCTGCCCCTGGTGGGGTACTGTTGTGGACTTTACAGTTGATGGAGGTGTCTTCTGCGGTATATCCTACAGGGGCTATTGTAGTCAGTTGTGATGCTGATGGAGGATGGCTGCAGAGCCAGAGTGAGTTCCCCTTATCTACATCTGCCAGCCTTCATGTTTGGGTGGGTATATGGCACATGTTTCTGCGAACACTACAGACACATGTTTGTCCAGTGCAGGATATTTATCACCTTTTGTACCCAGGTCTCACATTACATGTTAGGTACCTCATGGGTTAACACTTGTGTGGTAATTTGTGGGCACTTACTGTATATCCACGGTGGTTGTCTATACACAGTTCTGCGATTAGCTTGCTGACATGGCTATGGCTACAGTTGTCTGTTTGTAGGTGGCCCTTTTGTGGGTTGCTTGTGTCAGCTGGGGTCGGATATGGTGGGCTGTTTGTACTCCTCTGCATACATGCTCAGTCACAGTCCTTCCATGTTGGCCTATACCTATGGGACATGTATACAGAACGGGGTGGGGGGCAAGACCAGGCCTTGTGGGATGCCACTCATATCCGCTTTGTAGTCTGACATGGATGCGGCATGTCTGACCATGTCAGTTCTGTCCTTGGTCTGCTTTGCAACCCCTCTACTGACATAGGGGTGTATATTTAAGCTGGTGAACATATCCATACTGAACACGTACGGTATTGTCTAGAAGCATGTGCACGGTCCAGCTACGCTGTGTGGACCACATAGCCCTCATCAATGACCTTAATGACTGCTTCAAATGGGTCAGACATGTTTAGGGGCCAGTTCTGCAGTTACAACAGGCACAGTGTGTAGGGTCCAGTATCAGTAGGTCCACATTAGCCTTCTGTCTCTGGTACATACTGATCCTTTCCATAGCTGTGCAGAACAAGCTTGTCAGGATCCTGGGGTGGTAGTTTGGAGTATCCATTCAGGCAACACCTTTGTTGTGATGGACCACTGTTGTTGTACACTGCTCTTTGGGTACATATCCTGTGATAAGGCTGACATTGGCCAGTAGTGTGATTTTGCATTCCATTACTCTTGGGGTCCATGTTGGCCTCAGCACAGGACACCATCACATACCTTTGCTGCTGTGTGTTCTGTTTGCAGATGATGGCTGTCACCTCAGCATCTGCCATGTCAGGGGACCATCTGCTGGGATAGGTATTTTGCACTCGGGAGGGTGGTGTTTGCACTGCACCTGACAGGTTGTATGTTAGCAATATGTGTGTGTGTTTGGTATGTTGTTTGTCATATCTGTGTGATTCAGAGCATATCTGTGGATGCCCAACATGGTTCCTACCATCAGTTGGGTATGCCTTGTGATTATCCTTAGTGTCCTGTACGTTTTGTATCTTCATAGGTTCATGGGTTCATAGTAGGCTAGACACCCTAGGCCATTAGTAAGCCTAGCTAGAGTATGTGTGTCTTTTGCCACCCCTTGCTATGTTCAATTATGGCCATTTATGAGGTTCTTCACTGTGCCTCTGTCTGGTCGTGACACAGTAGGGACCCCCAGTATACATGTACGGTCATCCATCCACTTGGCAATATTCCTGTTGAGGGGTGTCAGTGAGGGGCTCTGCCTACCATGGATTGGGATCCTGTTTCTGGGTGTGGGGAGCCTATGGGTTATGTATCTGTCCCTCCAGCACATCTTATTTCATTATGTGTTGAGGTTGACATCTGTGACTCTCACAGCTCCAATGGCTTTGATTTCCTGTGGTGTAGCATGTCCATTACTCCTGTGTTGGACATGGCCTGGTACAACAGACATACAATGCCTCTGTGTAGGCAGTGTGTGACTGCAGTCAGCTGGGGTGTCTACAGCCAGGCAGCATATGACATATATTTCACACCCTTTATCCTGTTGGTGGGGTAACTATGAGGTCTTCGAACCGCTGCAGGTGTCACGTATGGTACATCCCATATGAGTCATTGTACTAGATTATGGGTCTGATAAGGGAACAGTACAGCGGCACAGTGACCTCTGTTGATGTTGATGTGAATCCTTTCATGATACGGTGTCCAGTATTAACAGTCTTCATAGCCACATTGGCATTGTGGCTGTCACATGACAGATTAATGTCGACCTGTGTCCCTAGGTCCCTGATGACTCCTTGCATACATAATGGTTTGACACCTATGTGGTACTTTGTGTACCTTGTCTGGTATTTGGTGGGACATTCATACTGTCCAGTGTCTTCGGATGTCTGGGTGGGGTTCTTGTGTGTGAGAGTGTGGTCTGTCGCATGCTACAGACTGTACAGCAGTTTTGAGTACAGTTATGTGCACATGGGTGGTGTCCGCTGCTTTGTGCATTGTCAGTTACCTGGCTATATGGGTGTCTGTGCTGCATATGGATACTCCCTCCTTTGATGTCTTGGTGCAGGTGTTGGGGCCATAACACATGGTATGTGGTATAACCTAGTAGTGCTGGTGTGCTATCACTAGGCCTGCAGCAGGCTTCTGTCACTGGACAGGCATCAATGTTCTCCATAATGGGAAGTGCCTCAGGGGCATGCATATTGCAGTTTACACATCTGGCATTGGTCAGCATTACCCTTATGTTTCCTACCACTTATGTTTTCTAGGGTGGTGGGTAGTCTTTTTGGCCTTGCCTACATACGGCTCTATGGAGGTGGCAAAGGCCTTATCCAGTATCCAGACGCACACGGGTAACAGCTGACAGCCATCCCTGTAACAGCAGCATGGCTTGTCATGCTTGACATCTCAAGCAGACACACATTACACCCTCTTGGACTGACAGCTGTAACTGTGCCAGCTGTTAAACATGAACATTCTGTGTTTGTACTGTGGCATCATTCTTGGTGAGGGTTGGATGCTGCACACAGCCAGTGTCATCCCGCCCTGGGGTACATACTCGGAGGGACCATCCATGTCTCATTTGATGTTGACCAGGGAGGTACATCTCAGGTAATTCACACCAGCATGGACATTGAGTGCATCATATTTCTGCTTGCTTTGGGGTGACCTGCGTACTTGTGTTAAGTGGCATTTTGTGGCAACCTACAAGCAGCTTACTCTACCCTTTCCCTTGTTCAGTCTGGTGAGTGGGACAGCTGTGTGTCTTCCTATACAGACACCTATTACGACTGTATCAGGCATGTTGTTTCTCCTTCGGGCCTGTGACTGTTTGGAACACCAGCTTTGTGTACTATTCGTTGCATGTGCTATGTTTGAAGGTTGTGGTTGCTTGTGATCTACTTTGGAGGCTTCTGTTGGTGTGGTGTGTTTGTAATTAAGGCCTCTGGGAATATTTGTCTGTGTTTATGTGTTTGGTTTACAGTTGTGGTAGGTCTATGTGGGACTGGGTTTGTGGTGTATATGGTTACCTTCTCCTCCTGACTAGTGTTGACAGTACTGAGTTGTTGGAGCTCAACCTCTGGTTTGGATACATGGATGCATCTAACACATATGTTTGTATTTATTGGGGGGTGTTGTGGTTGTCTGTGTACTTGGTACTGGCGTCACATTGCCTCTGGATTCATAGATTATACTTGTTGTGGCTGGACTTAGTGGATTGTATGTGTGGACATATGTTGTTCCCATACTACTGGTCAGTGATTACTTCCCTTTTTATGTTTGCTCTATCATGTGGTAACTTCCTCATTCTCTTGCATGGTTTCGTAATGGCTGGAGGCCAGCATGCCAGATGCCTGCGTGTATGGCATTGTGTGTTGTTGTTATTTGTGATTGCATACTCCAAGCATTCCTGGCTGTGTTCATGGAATGCCTGTATAACATGTTCTGTGGTGTGTCCCATATTCTGCACTTGCACAGGGCCTTTTGTGGATTCAACATCAGTTTTGAGGGCTGCAACCTATACTTTACACATGTTTTTCACTGTGGTATTCTGACCAGGGACTGGGGTTAGGGTGTGTATATCCAGTGTGATTACTCTATGGTCTGGTCTTACCAGTGAGGGGTACACTTCTCATCTTGCCATCCAGTACACATGTTGCTGATTATCACATCCAGTATGCTTACCCCTCTTGTGGGAGTAGTACATTGTTCCTGGGCATTTTGGTTTATGGAATCTGGGTAATTTTCTCCTACTGTGTTGGTGCTAGTACAATGCTACCGGTGTATGTCTGGGTATTTTCAGTCGAGCAATATAATGTGGTTTGGGGGGCTTGATATATTCATGTATTCCGACATAGGCCAGGTGCTGTTCCTGCTATTAGGACAGTGGTCTGCAGCAGGCTATATACTGTGTGGCAGTTTTAGCCATTGGTATTTGACCATGGATATTCCATGCTTCTTCTTGTTGTGGTACCAACATAGGGGTGTGGTTATCCTTGCCATTTCTTGCTAGTCACCCTCCTTTTGTAGCTTGTTCCATGTTTTGCGGCTGTACAGCACAGTATGAGGTGTGACCTGGTAGTGTTAGGGTGCTGATGTGAGCCTTGCCCAGTTCTCAATTACAGGACTGGTATCTACATTCTCCTTACTGTGTGCGTTTACACTGCACACATCTTGCTGTTTATACATCTGTCATGAGGTAGTATTACATCTAGGTTCCTATCCCTTGTAGAATCTATGAGGTTGGGTTTTTGTTTTGAGACTTACCTATTCAGGGCATGCTGTGGGTACTGACAGCCTTTGCCAGTATCCATGGGGCATGGCATGATATGTGCACGCCACCCCTAGCCAGTGGTGCATCATGTCAAACTCCGCATATCTTCCCAGCCTGTAACACATTGGCTCCCCTTTGACTGACTGCATTACTTCAGCCAATTATTGTACTTGATCTTCTTGTCTTCATAGTGTGGCATCATGCTTGGTGAGGGTGAGATGTTAGGCAGGGTCTTCATGTTTGCATATACTAGATGGTGTTACATTGCTTAACACATGGCAATCATGCCTCAGGTGGTGCTGCAGGGCTGCCTCTGTCGGATGCACATACTGAGAGCAGGTTGTGTCATGTTAGGCATCCCTGTTACTATATGAGTGAGTCAGAAAGGGGTATCATTCCCAGGGTTCCTACTGAGCCAGTGTATGTGCTATGCGTTGCCTCTTTGCCAAGGCCAGGGCATACTGGGCACGCCTCCTTCTGCCTACTGGGGCAGGCTCAGGTTATTCCTCCTTTGAGACACGCTCTGCCTATGATGGCCTTGGCAATGGTGGGGGGCTGTTTGGCCCGGCCCTATGCTGGTCCTGCTGCAGCTGTTTTCGCAAGATCATATTATGTAGCATAGCACATACCATGACAATTTGGGTACATGTAGTTGGTGTGTACTGCAAGGCTCCACCAGATGTGTCCAGACACCGGAACCGTGACTTGAGCAGCCCAAACACACGCTCTATTACATTACGTGTTTGTGTGTGTGCCTTATTATGGCATTCCTGTTCAGGTGTGTATGCGTTTCTGATGGGTGTCATCAGCCATGGCTCCAGTGCATAACCTGCATCCCCCACTAGGTGTCCGTGTGGGATGTCCCCATTGGCAAATGTCTGGTACAGCTGCGTCAAATGCCAGATGTGGGAATCGTGATAACTCCCGGGGCAGCCAGCACACACATTCATTATTATGCCCTGGGCATCACACACGACCTGGCAGTTGATGGAGGGAAAGCCCTTGCGGTTAATGTAGGCCCTACCCCGCTCACCGGCTGGTGCTTTGATGTGTATGTGCGTGCAGTCTATTGCACCCAGGACCTCAGGGTATTCCGCTATTTGCTGGAAGAGATGCATATTGCTGGCCAATACCTCACGGGCATTGGGGAAATATACATGATCACCGACATGTGCTGACATGGCATCCAGGAACTGGTGTAGTACCCTGGAGGCTGATGCCTGTGATATCCCCATTATATCACCAGTTGGTCTCTGGAAGGTACCTGTTGCTAGTATTCTTAGGCCAACACATACCTTGGTTTCCACTGGGATGGGTTCCCCTCTGTTGGTTCTGTGTGTGAGGCATGGCCTGCACAGCCCAACTATTTGCTGCAGGAGCTCTCTGTCCACTCTATAGCGCTCTACTATCTCCAGCTCATGTAACCCATGGTAGGTGACCCTGGGCCTGTACACTCTTCTCTGTCTCCTCACTGTGGGTTGTCTGGCACCATCTGCATTGTCACCACCCTCAGCAAGTCGCCTATGTCTCATTATGACAGCTATGGCAGCCCCTAACATTTCTGCTCTGAGTGAAGCTTTTTCAGTTTTCACTTCTATTAGCTTACTCCTGTCTTGCAGTGTCTCTTAATGGAAACATCCTGCACTACTGTTTGCAGAGTTTTAAGTGCTGGGCTGGGCTACTATTCTGCCTGTGTAATTGCCTGCTTCTAATTATTTTCACCTGCTAGCTTCAGCAGTTATCCCTGCTAGCTTCCTATTAATTCTGTTGCTTCCTTTTTCCTCTCTGTTTCCTCAGGGGGGAGCAACGTGCATACTATCTGAAACACGCTCACGGTGGCTTACACGCACGCACACATGCTTACACGGTTCAGAATCTACTTATTCGGGTTTACACGTGCGTACACCCGCGCAAACACTGTTACACGTCTGCCAACAGCCTCCAACATACTCAGACTGCCTAACATGCGCGCACACCCGCGCAAACAGTGTTAAACATCTCCCAACACACTCCCACATGCTCACACTGCCCTACACGCGCACACAATGTCCTACTCGTGCTTCATGGCGCGCACACGTGCGCATGCACGGCCAGCAAGAAACTTTGGTGTAGGTAACAGTGTACACCTTCCATTTCTTGACTTTCCATGACTTATCTAGTGGCATACCTCTTTCCATGATCTGTGCCTGTCATCTGTCATGTTACACTGGCCTCCAATGAACTGCATTTCTTTCTACCATTCCCCCCTGTGATGTCACCTATCTCCTACTCTATTCATCCCCCTTTTGTATCTCTTACACTACTCAGACTGTGCTCATTTGGTATGTGACTTTGAGATTCAGTATCCGAACCCTCATTTGCATCAGATTGCCTACTAATGTTTAGTTACATGTCTTAGACTCAGCTTCCCCCCTCAGCAACCACTACACGGTGGCCATGTTGGTTTTGGTCTGCTGGTCCCTGCATTGTCATTCCATGTATTGCATGAAACCCACATTTATGGGTTTATAACCCTCTTTTTTATGGTTTTATACAGCGCAGCCCGTTTGCGCGGGGCTGCGCTGGGTTTAAACATCGGCGATGGCCGAAAAAAAAATTATATTTTTTATATTTTTGCATCGGGTTATCTTGCCAATGGCCACATATTTGGCCATTGACATGCTGCCTGAGTCTTATGCAACCTTTATTTGGAGCTGACATCACTCCATTGTGGAATTTGCAGAAATGTACTCAGTTGTCAGCTGAGTACATTTCTGCAGCTAAAACGTCTCCTACACGGACTGGTTTCTGCTTTGTGGATCACTAATATACCTCATTTGCATACCTTTCAGATGCAAGTGAGGTATTTAGCATGTCCACGCCCAGTCCGTGTAAGAGACGTTTTAGCTGGTCTCTTACACGGAGCTTAGGGCTGTTCCTGGATCGTGAGGCTTGCATGGAGTGTTGCACGTCTCTTACACTCCGTGCAAGCCTTCGTGAATCCTGCCCCTAGTCTTTAAAAAGGGTTTAAGGGATACCTTATTGTTTAAACCAGGGAATTTATCAGCACCAAATAAAATAATCCATTGCTGTTCAGCAGCTTCAGTATAGTTTTTTTAAATCCCCTCCTCTCTTGTTATCAGATAGAATCTCCAGAACTAGAAATGTGAATATATGTCAGGATCCTTCACTTTCATTATGCATAGCCAGGGCACTACTCTCTTTCCCATTTTTAATATCTCAGTAGTGCTCCAATATTCTATCTTTGAGACGTCTATTGGTCTTGCAATATAAAATGAAAAACATATTTCACAGTATGCTAAATAAACAACATTGGATGTTTTACAGTCTGCATAATGGGTACCATTAAATCTAAAACCTAAGTGGGGGTGCATACAATTACTACCTGAATGAATATATGAGCAAGCCATACAGCTTCTACCAGCATATGTGCATATCCTATCGGACTTACTCAAATTTTTTAGGTCCGTAGACCTGTAGCATAGATGACTCTTTAAGGAGCTATTATTTCAAAATGTAAAATTCGGTTTCTTATCTATCACATCCTTCAGTCCATCGACACTAGAAAGAATACCCCAATTCCTATTAATAACATCAGAAACTATACTAATATTGCTAGCAAAAGTTAATGGCATCCTTAATTTATTGACATTTTCATGTTTTAGTTCTCTTGTAGTTCTAGCTTCTATAACATTAACAGAGCTCATGACTTGTCTAACCCCAAAATAGGGTTTACAACGGTCACCTCTAGACCCAGGCTTCATTAATATATCTATCAATGGCTCGACTATCAAAACCTCTCTCCAAAAACTCAGACTTCAAATTTTGTAGTGCTGAATATAACTGATCATCATCATTGTAAAGCCGCATTACTCTAAACACCTGCCCTTTAATTACATTATGTTTGGTATGGTTTGGATGCATACTTGTGTTGTGCAGTAAATTGTTTTTCCTCACTGGCTTTCTGTATAGACTAGTTCTAACAGTATTCAAATTATCTTTACTAACTTTAACATCTAAAAATTCAATTTTGTGAACAGAATACTTATGTGTAAATCTCAGAAAGTCAGTGGTTCCATTTAAATACCGAATGAATGCATTCAAATCAAGTTCAGTACCCTGCCACAACAAAAAATATCATCCACAAACCTTGTATACCATATTATAAGTCTACTATACAACTCATTGGAAAAAACAAAGGAGTGATCCCAGTGTACCAAGGAAAGGTTGGCATAACTATTGGCACAAGCTGTGCCCATAGCCATGCCAACCCTTTGGATGTAATAGTCATTACCAAACATAAAGATGTTATTATTCAAAATAGCATCCATTAAGGTACAAATCAAATGAACCTTGTCAAATGTAATACCTGCACTGCATAGCAACTCTCTTACATTATCTATGCCCCATTGGTTTGTAATCATCATAAACAATGATTCAATATCTAAAGTTACAAAATAACATTCAGTTTGTACAAAGAA
This sequence comes from Protopterus annectens, assembly GCF_019279795.1. Classification (NCBI taxonomy): domain Eukaryota; kingdom Metazoa; phylum Chordata; order Ceratodontiformes; family Protopteridae; genus Protopterus; species Protopterus annectens. The sequence goes on from NC_056733.1 coordinate 1,377,635,713, forward strand.
CCATTTGGAATTAAGTATCTCTAAAAATGTTTTTATGTCATTCAGAGCACTTTCACAACTGTCAAGTATAGGGTGAAAGTTTTTTTCAACATATATAGATAGGGGCTCTGTGGCCCATCCCCTACTGGACACTATTGGGTGCATAGGTGGAGTTTGAATGCACTTATCTATCTTAGGTAGTCCATATGCAATGGGTACCACAGGATGATCAACTGAGAAATACTCAAATAATGGTTCATTTATCATTCCAGTGATTAATAAATCAAAAAGGCTATCTTATCTATTATACCCTTAGCTACTGTCAGATATATACATTGATGTGTCCTCTCATCATTTAATAGAACATGCATTTGTCTGATATATAAATCTTTATCTAAAGTAACAATCCCGCCGCCTTTATCAGCGGGTCGGATCTCTATATATGTCAAAGCTTTTAATTCATTTAAAGCAGCATATTCAGAATTGGACATGTTATAAAACTGTTTAAAACATACATTTGAAGTAAAAACCTCCCTCATTTGTCTATCACAGACCTCAACAAAAGTGTCAATAACTGAATTGCTAGTTGGACTATATAAACTGGGTTTCTTAAACACACATTTATCTGTCTGGGTCGTAGGAAACATAGCACGTAAAGTTAAGAGTTCTACCAAAAAGTTTCAAGTCTCTTAGTACATCTGTTAAGACAGCTTTCTTGGCCGGCACAAAACTAAGGCTCTTATCAAGAAGTAACTTTTAAATGTCAGTCAAATCACAAGAGGAAATATTAAAAATTAAACCTGCTTGAACCTCTTTTCACTTCTGCTCTGTCCTTCTGCACTCTCGTCTCCGTAACTTCTGATTCATCAATCGTTCCCTAATGGGAAGAGGATTCTCCAACAAAAAACGGCTCATACTGTTAGATGCTTGTGTCTTATCAGCACTACTAGAGCTGTTAACAACAGGTTGCTGATTCCTGTGCTCTTTAGGTTTAACTCCTAGGCCCTCTCAGGAGTTCACAGACTTCACTTGTTCTTTCTCAGCCATCTCATGGTCTAATGGAGTCATATTATTACTCTGCTTCTCTGCTGTAGATTCCATTGCTGAAGCATTCTCCCATTCACCTGCAAATATGGAAGTAGAAGGCAGCTGACTGGCATGACCTATCATCTCTTGCCTTTCATTGCCGGTAACAGCAACTGGATCAGCTGTACCATTCCACTGAACATTGTTAATGGTAGACCATTCCCTTGCCCAAGAAAACACTTTCCTGTGCTTAAAATCATTAGAATCTCTATGTAGTTTGCGTATTTTAGTAGTTTGTAATCTTCTTTCATAGCCCTGGATGTTTTCATGCAGAGTTTCCATTTTATCATCGAGCATTTCTGAAGGATAGCTATCATAGATCTCATTATATAAGCAATTATCATCAAGTACAATGCCCCATTTGGCATGTACCTCACTAGACACCTGCAACAACTGGAGAGGCTGCAAATGTATCTCACAAAGAGGATCCTAGGCCCAAAACACTTGTCCTATATGGACAGACTCAAAAAACTCCAGCTATTCTCTGTCTCATATCACCTACTTAGAGGCACTCTCTGCTTGACTTACAAAGTCATGTCTGACCCAGCTCTGTTAGAAATGTTACATCGAAAGAAATACCAATCCCTCCACACCACACGTTCCAGAGACCTCAACCTCATTACCACAATCAACAGAACATGCTGGAGGGACAGGTTCATAACCCAGGGACTGCTCATGCTATGGAATATACTTCCCATATATGTCAAGCAGAGCACCTCACTGGCCATCTTCTAGATAAATCTTGATGAGTGGATGGGAAATAGAAAATTCACCCCGGGGATCACTCCAGCGGCTCTACTCGACAGAGGCACTTGGAACTAAGATCGTGGGCATGATGCCAGGGTAATCCTATGGGCTAGGCTTGTAAAGGCTCAGGGCCATTAGCCTAGTACACACCTATGAACCTATGAGCATTAGTAAGTCAGGTTTCGATGGCAGTGAAAGATTTTTGTGTGTTGGTGAGTACTTCTGGAAGAAGAGAATAGCGGAAGTATCTGCATATTGAATAACAGTTCCAGGGGATGAGGAAGTATTTAGGTTATTTGTGAATATAGTAAACAGTACAGACCCTAGGTTGGAGTCTGTAGGGTTATGGAGAAAGGCAGATAGTTTGTATGACTTGTTTCCGATCATGTAACCACTGTGCTGTGGTATGGGAGAAGCCTAGGTTGGAGAGTGTGTCCAAAAGTAAGAGGTGAGAAAAACTGTCAAAGGCTTTAGAGAGATTCAAGAATACTGCAGATACATAGTTTTCATGCTTCTCTGTCCCTGTTCAGAGTGTCTGCAAAGGATTTTAAAGCTGTGGATATGCTATGGCCAGGGCAGAAACCGTGTTATGCTGGTGTGAGTAGATTGTTTTGCAGTAGGTATTGTATTAGCTGTTGGTGGACACATCTTTCAAGTACTTTGGAAATAGAAGATAGAATGGATAGTGGTCAGACATTGGAAGGTTCTGTGAAGTTTCCTCCTTTGTGGATGGGGGTGAGGGTGAAAAGAGACATTTTCCATATGCTAGGAACTAGAAATTATGATATACATTTACTGATTAGGATACTGATGGGGTAGGAGATGGAGTCAGCAGTGAATTTAAGGTATTGGGGTGGGAGATTATCTGCTGAGATTGAGCAGGGTTTTAGTTTTAGCAGCAGTCTTCTTATGATAGTTGTAGGATTGGGCTGAAATGAGAATGTGGCAGAGTTATAGTTGTGGTGTTTATGGCTGCTATAGTGGTCAGGATCAGTGCTAGATGAAGAGATACAGCTGGTGGTGGAACTGGTGGCAGAATGGGAGGGTGTGATCCTGCAGGTGTTTAACAGTAAGTTGACTATAGATTGTATAAACTGCTTGATGACGTCTTCAGCTACTAGGGATAGGAGGCATCTAGTGTAGTGCACTGTTCCTTATTTGTACTTGGGTTAAGTAAGGGTTATACAGAATACCAGAATTTTTGGGGTTGGTTTTGTTACCAAGTTGAAAGTGGGAGTAGTAAGATTGCTTATTTGCTTTGTTCACTAACCTCTTCTCACTGTTGCAGAATGATCTGAAATGGATGAGATTTAATTCACTTTTATTTTGCTTCCAGGTGTCCCAGACTATGCCTCTTTCTTTCATGAGGTTTTGACATTCTTTGGTTACCCAGATGAAGGTGTGAGATGGACCTGATTGATACAGGAATGTTATTCTTGGAATAGGGACTGACCCCAGCAGTGCTTTGTAGTTTGTAGATGGTAAGCAGTTGCCTATCATTTGACCAAAGGGGATGGTTAGGTAGATAGAATTGGAGTATGGGCTAACTGCTGCATAGGTAAATGGGATACAGATTATTTTATGGGTTAAGATGAGCTGAGTATAAGACAGGTGATAAGGGAGTTTGAGCCAGTTAAGTTATTTTACTGTTAAACAGTGGTGGGTCTGGTAAATTGTTTTGCAAGCAAATCTGGCATCTTTGCTATGGAATTGCTCGAGCTTAGAACTAAGTGAGAATTCTAAGTTGGTCGTGATAGGGACTCCATATAGGTAGGAGAAAAGATAAGAGGTAAATGTAGTTATGTACATTGGCAGAGTTTGTAAGGGATTTCTTTGTTCTATGAAGGCTTCCTAATATTTGAGGGTTTTCTTGATGTTGCTGTGGATATGTACATCAACTTTAAGATTGTCATCGATCTTCAATTTGAAGTGGGTATTTCGTATACTATAAGCTGTGTAGAGGGTATGTTTACCAAATGCAATAATACAGTATTTTTCAACATTTAGTTTTAGCCCATTGGCAGTACATCAGCTATTAAGATGTGTATATGTATTTTTTGGCTTCTACATATTAGACAGGGATTTAAGTATAACATCCAGTTCAGAAGTATCAGCAAACATCATTAAACAGAATTCCTGAGTTTTGATTTGAAGATCAGAAAAGTACATGCTAAAGAGAAAAGGTGTTGGCATACAACTTTGTGGTACCTCACTGGTTATTTTTGTGATCTCTGAGGCCTTACTTACCATTCTAACAGCATGGGTGATGTCCTTCATTCAATTACCTATCCATCTAACTACATAGGATTCAGTTTGGCATTTAGCATTTAATAATGTTGGCTTGTGGTATAGTATCAAATGCTTTGGCAAGGTTGAGGTATGCCATATGGACAGTGTGAACATTGTCCATTCCATGCCTTGCATTACCTTCTCAAAACAAATTACCACATTCATTAGACAGACTCTACCCTTAGCAAAACCATACTGCTGGGAGTTAAGATTTTTATATTGCAGTTTATCAGGCCTATTATGTCTCTTTCCATGCCCTTGCAGATAAGTGTCGTCAAGCTGATGAGTCTGTAATTGCTATAGTCTTTGTCAAGGCCATCCCTGTGAAGAGGCCTCACAATTCTTGAGAAGTTTAACTCATACAGTTTGCTGTCAGTGGGAAGTGCAATGACTTCTTGTAGTGGTCTACAAGTATTATAGTTAATGTAGGGCACAGAAGACCTAGAAATATTCATGCCTAAAAAAAGAAGAGGGAAAGCTCCAAAAAGCATACATTTAGAAACCACACATACAGGGATTTCCTATGGAAACCACAATTGGAGAAGTCTAAATCACTTTGTTGAAATTAGACAGACAGAACCTCATCCAGTTTTCACCTGGTAAATGGTATGGAAGTCACGTTGCCACGTTGCCTTTTAGATTTAAGTATTTAATTAACGTGGCTTATTTATCACACAGCTTACTTGTAGAATTTTGACAGTTTTGAAGGCTTTGAACCTACTGTTGACCATGCTGTATTATTGGTATGTATAGATGAAGGGCTGTATATCCAATATATTTTGGCATATTCTCAAGATATTTTCAGAAATTTGTACTAAGGCACTGACATAAAGTATTCTTACAAGCTGTCAAAAGTTTCAAAGGCAGATAACCGGCTTCAGCATGAATTTTATTCAGACAATAATTCAATGTCATATTTATGCTACAATTTTCAATGGAAATTTTTATTTTACAGAGAAGTAGTGGGAGTGCAATTAATAAATAAATTGTGTAGTAAGCACTGCCATTTTGCATGGTAAGCAGCTATTTACAAGATGTTGCCAATTCAGAATCACATATTGTGTAAAAGCATAGAGGCCTGTGTTGATAAATATGAAGCACATGCAAATGAATGCATAAAGAAATTTAAATGAAGTAGAGCAACCAAATGAAGGAGTAATGAGATGCAAATAAACAGGTTCAAAATAGTGTTGTCATTCATACTTGCAGATGTAGTGTCTTGTGCATCTTTCTGCATCCCTGTATAAAGATGAACAGCATGTGGGAAAGTTAAGAATTACATGTAGGAAAATTTTTGAAGTTAAGGAAATCTTTATTTAGCAGCACTTTTTCGTTCTGCTTGTAGCAGGCTGTGACCCGTTTATATAGTGTTTAAAGTAGTGGCAAGGATGACAGTTTAGATAGGAGATTATCTGACTGACTAAGAAATGCTTGACTGTTTTCATGTGCATCATGACATCACAGTCTAGCAGATATGTATCACCCACATGTTAAATCTAGGTGACTGTATGGTGTATTTATGCCAATGGATACAAAACTATAAGAATCACTTAATAAGGTATCTATCCAAACCTTTCAGCAGCAAGCTGGGAACATACTAGATATATTATAAGGAATGGCTTTATGAATGCATTATATGCTTCTTGATATTATTGTTCTGCATAAAATAGTGCATATCGTCTTCCCCATGTCAGCAGGGAAGAGACCAACTCCTGGGTTTTGTTTAGACATAGGAACCTATGCAGCAACAGCAAGAGAAGACAAAGAGGAACAATATTTATTTATATTTTTATTTATTTATTGACATTTGTTAACCAGGTTGGTCCAGCTGGGCTTGTGGCCCATTTTCAGTGGAGGCTCAAGGAGTAAAGCTCCAAAAAAAACACAAAACAGTTTAGAGACAATCAAACATTTGAGTCAAAAATATGGTCAAAATCATGTCAATGCAGATACAGGAATCCTCCCCTCCCCCAGTAGCAATGAATATAGTGCAGCATAGCGACATCAGAAAAAAATAGTAAAACCTGGCCAACAACTATGGGATGTGACAATTATAAAGTAACACTCTCATACAGAATAAACATGTACATGCACTAGTAATGTCAAGTTGCCAGTGTAAGCATAAATCAGACTATATGAGCATGTGCATGGTCTGGCCACATTGTGCATGAGATAACAACTCAACACAGCAAGATGCAGGGTGTTGTTAGTGATAGTCATCATCATTTTCACAGGTGACAAGGGCACAATTTCATACAGCTATCAACACAAACTGATAGGACACACAGGTAATAGAAATCACTCATCACTTGGTGTGTGTGTGTGTGTGTGTGTGTGTGTGTGTGTGTGTGTGTGTGTGTGTGTGTGTGTGTGTGTGTGTGTGTGTGTGTGTGTGTGTGGGGTTATACAGATCATGTGAAAAAATCCACCAAGGCTAACTATGCATTAGCCCATCTATGACACAGATGTGGCATACCTCATGACCTGGACCTGGATGCAAATGTTATTGTCTGGTAAGGTGCACCTGGTTTATAATCTCCTGGGACAGGGATGGAGTGGCAGTGGGTGACCTGAACCTGGATGCAGACTTTGTTGGCTGCGAAAGGCTGACAGGGCTTATGATCATATATCACAGTAACTAGGTGGCATTTTCTGACTTGGACCCTTTACAGATAGTCTTGGGCACCCACGAATATGGGTGAGAGGGATGCTAACATCTTGCATCAATATTGTTCTGCATGAACTTTGCAAAGGCCCCAGTATGCATTCAGTATAGATATTTACCTTACTCTGGCTACAAAGAACACAGTCATTTTTGGCAGACACAATGCTGCAGGCAATCCTTGCTATGTACAGAACTGCTGACTGCTGCAGTGTGTATTGCCAGAGTCCTGACCTCAACTATCCTTGCTCAATGGCTGCACTCCATCTCCACACCAAACTCAGTGGGATAGAGTAGTATCCTCATATCCCGTCAGATGTTATGCAATATGCTCAGCAGCACCAGTGCAGACTGCACAAAGCTAACTGTGCCTAAATGACATTTCTGCACATCAGGTGAGTTATCTCCTACACTGTTTGCATTTCAGTGGCCCAACAGAAGCTGTAATTCCATTGTGCACCTTAATGTTGCTTGCCTATGACAGTTACATACACATCAGAAGTAGTATGCCTATGTAAAGTTGCCTATTCTGACAGGGTTATGCCATTTACAACTGAGTGATCATTATATGCCATGGAATATGGTCTGTCTGATTTTAATCATATTTTTTCTTTTGTTTTTGTAATCAGGCTGCCAACAACCAAGAAATCCACATAACTCCAAGCTGTTATTTGTACTATCAAACTCTTAACATCCTTTAAAAATGTAATCAGCCTTAGCATTTTGAAGAAAACAATACGAGAAAGTCTGCATAATGTTGTACCATCAGTACTGTTCTGCATTTCCATTAATCACAATAAAAGGTATATTGCTCCCCAAACCATGACTATGGTTTGATTACACTGTAAAAAGCTTTTGATCCAGCAGGGCTTTCACTCATTTACTTCAATCCCTACTTCAAACTACCGAAGCAAAAGACCACCCTGAGATTTATGTCCTTGCACATGACAAGGTTTTTCTACCAACATAGGCCAACTTAGTCCAGCCCTCTTTCAAAGGGATAAAGTATGTTCTTTTGCCAGATACTATGTGACAAATGACTGATTATCACTTAATAAGCATCCACCATCTATCTGCCCTTTCTCTTCATGCCTCCTAGCTCATAAAAACTTGCACCACAAGAAAAATTGTGTGTTTGTGATCACCCATCTTCCATGCCCAGAATCACTAACATTATAACATGTACTATAGCTATTCATACAAATCATCAGTGATCTTTTCATAAGTATCAGAAATATCTCCTTATAGCATGCAGTAAGTATAATTATGCTTCAAATCACCAATTGTCTTCTTTTTCATATCAGGTATACCTCTTCAGAACGCATATTATAATTATATGCATAAAAATCATCAGAGATTCTTTCTTTAGCATTATTTATACCTCCTTTTAACCTATATAATTATGCGCGTGTTAGTTATACCTCCTTATATCGTGTATTATAATATTAGTAGAAATCATTCATGGCTCTTTCTTTAGTATCACTTATGTCTCCTAACACTCCTCACTTTCATTTGTTCTTTTTCTCTCATTTTTCCCCTTTTATCATCAGTTTAGCACATATTACTTTTAAGACCACATTTTCCCTTCTCTTATTCTGATATTATTTGTTCTACTCATCTCTTTCTAACAGGGATGTATAAGTTTAAAAGAAATGGAGAAATTAATTCCGTATATTATATCTGCCATTATTCAGTGACACAGCTTTCGGTAGAGAATATCTGAGGGAATGCTCCCTGTAGCCACCGTAATTGCTTGAAGAACTTGTTACATGACACAAAATGAAGTCTCTAATTTGGATGTTATTATAAACCTGCTCAAACAGTGATACTGAAATCAGGGAGCAGTAAGTAAGTAAGTATGAATCTCAACAGATGAACCTGTGTTTTGCTATGACATTTGGAAAAAAAGTACAATTTGGAAAAAATGAAAATTGACATACAGGATTTTCTATAAAAGCATAGTTGGATACTAAACACAAAGAGTTATCTGGTAAAAGTGTACCTTGGGGCTGCATTAAGTTTTTTTTTCTCTCAGCTGTCTTCTTGATAGACTATTTTAGGGAATGAAGTACTCATACTGTAACTACTGGCAAATTTTTAGGAAACAGATGTCCAGAAAGTTATAGTAAATCCAGTCTACAAGCTGCTGATATTGGTCCCTTTGCTTTAATTCTAACAGGAGGGTCTTTGAATTCTTTTAGTAAGGAAAAGTCTTTTAAGATTGTAGTATATTTAAAATTGCACCCTTACCCTGTGTAGCCTGAGTAACCTGAGAGATGTACAACTTGTGTATTGTTTGAATCCCTTTTAGTGAAATAGTTGTCATTATTATTATTGTTGTTGTTATTATCATTGCCACTCACTGTGATTACTTTTCTATGAACTCACAAACTCATATGCTCCCACTTCCTTTAAAGATCATGCATATTCTGTTATAAAATGCAGTAGCAGCTGTTGAATCCAACTCTTAGTATTCTCTTCCATTTTTGGCTGTGGTGACAGTTTTCCTCACTGATATTTGTATAGTTTAAGTAAGTTCTATGACATAGCTGCATTCATTTAATACTTTAAGAAGAGGGTGTTGAAGCTGCAGCTACAGATTTAATATTTGTGATACCACTAGTAGGATAGCTTGTCATGTAATGTAACCATAAATGGAAAAACCCTCTCAGACTAGGCAGGTTTACATAGGTACACAACTTCTGATCTAGGTGCATAAACCATAGATTAGCAATACTGGGATAGAAGATGGAATTACAGCTCCCATTTGGCTGCTGAGATGTAGGGAGAGAAGGAAATAAATCAGCAGATGTGCAGGATTGTCATTCAGCTGAAGTCTGCTGCATGCATTCTGCACTAGTGCTGCTGAGCATATTGCATAACATCTGAGAGGATGCAAGGATACTACTCTGTACCACTGAGTTTGTTGCAGAGATGGAGTGCAGCCATTGAGAAAGGATAGATGAGATCACGGCTCTGGCAACACACACTACAGCAGTCAGCAGTTCTATACATAGCAAGGATTGCCTGCAGTATTGTGTCTGCCAACAATGACTGTGTTCTCTGTGGCTAAAGCAAGAATGCTTGGTAGTAACTTGATTAAAGTGTAGCTATCATTATAAGTCTTTTGGATTAAGCACTTGGGCTTCAGACCAGTTGTTTTAAATTAGGAAGCTTTGTGGCCTGCACTGTGGTGGCAGGACAGGTAGTTTACATCCTTCTAAGTTGGGAACTGCTGATTGAGGGCTCAGTGTCTGTTATTCTAAAAGTGTATTAGTTCTGATTTAAGCACTTGGGCTTCAGGCCAGTTATTTTACATTAAGATGGTTCGTGGTCTGCACTCTTGTGGGAGGAGAGGCTGGACTCTGCCCTTCTGAGCTGGGAATTTCTGGTTAAAGGCTTATAGTGCCTGCATATTTGAACTGTTTCTTACTGAAATTGGTACACATTGTTTGCTGTAGCATAGACTAGATTCAGACCTGCTGAATCTAGCTTTGTTTGTATGCTTGTCGTTTGTTTGCTTGTTATTTCCCTGAAATGCTAATTCCACCTAAAACGCGGCTTTTCAGCGCTTCTGTGGATCCCTGGTGATATCTGCATTGCTTTCTGTACTTATTTCCTTGTTTCACTTGAAAGAAAGTTACTGTTTGTCATTTTTGCATTTAAGTTACCTGTAACACATTGCATTTAAGTTACCTGGCACTTGCTCACTAAAGCAATTATATAAGTCAGCATTACAAAATTAAAAGCACTACACCCTCACAAACTCCCCTTGAGTACTTATAAAGGAATTCCCAATACTATTCTAGCATGTCCAAAGGTCAGTTGTCAATCTCCTCTCTGGTCCAGCTGGTGAATCTGGGAATCTTGAAGATATGTTACAACTGCCTCATGTACACAGACAACCCTCTCTTCCTCCCAACAAATTCGAACACATGTGAGAGATGCAACCATATAGCCAAACTGGAGGCTAAGCTCTCTCAACTCAGTACTGGCGTAACCAGTCAGGAGGAGAAGGAAACCACACTCACTACAATTCCAGTCTCACATAGACCTACCACGACAGCTAACCAAACACATAAACACAGAAAAACATACTCGGAGGCTCTAAATAAAAATCTGCCAAAGCAGCAGAGACCTCCAAAGCAGACACCCAAGCAACCGCTACCCCAAAACAAAACACGTGCAACACATAGCTCACAAAGCCAGTGTGCTGAACAGTCACAGCCCTTAAGGCTAAACAACACACCTGATACACTTGTAATAGGTGACTCTATCATCAGGCACACTGACGTCCCACTCACCAGGCTGAACAAGGAGAAGGTCACGGTGAGCTGCCTGTCGGGTGCTAGGATCCGCCATATAACACAAGCACTCAGGTCACTCCAAGGCAAGTACAAATATGACTCGGTCATTGTCCATGCTGGTGTGAATGACCTGAGACGTACCTCCCTAGACTACATGAAAAGAGACATAGAGGAGCTCTCTGAGCATGTAGCCCAGGCCGGTATGACCCTGACCTTGAGTAGCATCTTACCCTCACCAAGAATGATGCCACAATATGAAGACAAGATGATCAATTTCAACAATTGGCTTAAGTATTGGTGTCATTCAAAGGGGATCCAATGCCTGTCAGCCTGGGATGACATGCTCGACAAGCCACGATGCTTTGCTAGGGACGGCTTGCACTTGTCACCCCTGGGCTTTCAGATATTGGCAAAGGCTTTTGCTTCCCCCATAGTGCCTTTTTTAGGCAAGGCTAAAAAGACAAACCCACCTCCATAGGTATCACAAGGGATAAGAAACTAAGAGTAATGCTACTCAATGCCAGAAGTCTAAACCTCAAGATGCATGCACTCGAAACTCTCCTTAGCATGGAGAACATCGATATCTGTGCAGTAACAGAAACCTGGTTCAAGGCTCCCGAGAGCACCCCAGCAGTACCAGGTTATACCTCATACCATGCTTTTCGGCCCCAAAACTTGGACCGAACCACAAAAGGAGGGGGAGTATCAATATTCATCAAAGATACCCACACCTCCAGGTTGGTGGCACAGCACGAAGCATCAGAGAATATCCATGTGCAACTAACAGTGGGTAAAACTGCCTTCCTTTTTATAGCCTGCTACAGACCACCCTCCCAAACCCAGGAACCCCACTCAGCCTTCCTGAGAACACTGGAAAATATGACGGTCTCTCCAAACACCATTATATTGGGTGACTTCAACTACCCAAACATAGACTGGGAGCATTAATCTAGCTCCAACACCCTAGCCCAAAGATTCCTAGAATTTATAAACTCAAATGCTATGAAACAACTTGTTACCACTCCAACAAGAGGGGAAAACATACTGGACCTGATCATCACCAACATGGGGACTCTATGCTCCAGACCAGAAGTGCATCCCTCACTGGGAAGATCAGACCATAAACTAATCTCACTGGATATTCACATCCCGACCCCACCCCCTGCCCAGAAAAAAACCTCAGTGAAAAACTTCTCTAAAGCAAATTTCACACTCCTCAAAACCGAAGTGGAATCCTTCAAAGCCCCCGAGCCTGTGGAAAATACGGCCCAGACCGCAGAATCCTTTATAAACTCATTCTATGAACACCTTCAGGAATGCATGGATCATGCAATCCCAAATAAAACCAAGACCCAGTCCTCCAAAGGCAGACGTCCTGTCTGGTGGACCCCAGCCATAAACAAACTATACAATAGAAGGAGGAAGCTACTACATGATAGAGCAAAATCCCAAAAAGGGAAGGCATCTCTGATTAGTATTAGCAAAAAACTATGAGCACTCATAAAATCGTCTAAGGCCAGCTTCGAGAGAAATATTGCACAGGACACTAAGGATAATCACAAGGCCTTCTTTAGTTATGTTAGGAACCTGGGTGGGAATTCCCAGATATGCTCAGAATTACTCCAAAATGACAAAAAATACATCGAACCCACAGACATTGCCAACATCCTAGCTGACAGGTTCAGCGCAAACCCCCCCCCCACCAAAAGGGCAAATATCTATCCCAGCAGAGTGCTGCCCCCCTGACACCTCAGATGCTCAGGTAAGAGCCGCCCTCTCCAAAGCAAAAAACACAGCATCAATGGGACCAGACGGTGTCCCGGGCTGCATCCTACATGAACTCCAAGCAGAGCTAAACACAAACATAAAACTACTGTTCAATCTCAGCCTTAGTACAGGATATGTACCCAAAGAGTGGCGTACAGCAACAGTGGTCCCTCTCCACAAAGGTGGTGCCTCAACGGATCCTGGAAACTATCGCCCCAAAAACCTGACTAGGTTGGTCTGCAAAGCTACGGAAAGGATCATCATGGACCTCATAAATAAAGATATTGGGGACCTACAGACACTGGATCCTACCCAGTTCGGCTTTGTTAAGGGCAGATACTGCCTCATAAACCTGGTTGATTTCTTTGAAACAGTCACCAAGGCCATTGACAAGGGGAAGGTGGTCCACACAGTCTACCTGGACCTCGCAAAAGCCTTCGATACAATACCCCAATCGGGCATTATAGATAAGCTCACCAGCTTAAATATAAACCCCTATGTCACTAGATGGGTTGCAAACTGGCTCAAGGACAGAACCCACATGGTTAGAATTGCTGGAGCCATGTCAGACTCCAAACCAGTTACAAGTGGCGTCCCACAAGGCTCAGTCCTGGGACCTCTCTTGTTCGGTATATATTTCTCGGAGGTACAGGCCAACATGGAAGGACTGTGGCTGACCAGGTTCGCAGATAACTGCAAACTGGGCACCATAATCGACTCTCCATCCGACACAAGCATCCTCCAAAAGGGCCTCATAGAAACAGACAACTGGTGCCAGAGCCATGGCCTCAAGCTAAACGCCAAAAAGTGTATAGTCATTCCCTTTGGCAAAAACAAAGTGCCCACAAATTACCACATAGGTGGTAATCCATTAAGTACAGAAGAAGTAATTAGGGACCTGGGGACCCAAGTTGATAGCAATCTCTCATTTGACAACCACGTGGCCAAAGTGGTTAGAAAAACATTTTATATAGCCCACCTAATCATGATGGGATTCACATCTAGATCAGGGAGGTCATCGTGCCTCTTTACTCATCCCTCATCAGGCCCATAATTGAGTACAATGCCCCTTTTGGGATGTACCTTACCAGACACCTGCAGCAACTGGAAAGACCCCAAAAGTACCTCACCAAGAGGATCAAAGGGCTCAAACAGATGCCATATGCTGCCCGGTTAAAGAAACTCCAGCTCTACTCAGTGGCATACTGCCTGCTCAGAGGCGATCTGTGCCTGACGTATAAAGCCATGTCCAACCCAGAATTAATGGACATGCTGCACCTCAGAAAATCCAAATCCCATCAAGCTACGCACTTGAGAGACTTGAACCTCAGCACTGAAATAAATCGGACATGCTGGAGGGACAGATTCATAACCCAGAGGCTCCCTTCACTCTGGAATAAAATCCCAGTCCAGGTTAGGCAGAGTCCCTCATTGACTCTCTTCAAGAGGAATCTTGATGAGTGGATGGGAGATCGTAGGTTTACCCCGGGTATCACTTCTGTGTCACTGTTAGACAGAGGCACAGTATACTAACCTCAAAAAAGGGCATAGCAAAATTAATTTAAAATGGGTGGTGAAAACCAAACACACTCTGGCTAGGCTTATAAATGCCCTAGGGCAGATAGCCTATTATGAACCTATGAACCTATAAAGTCAGGTACACACCCATGGGGAATGCATACTGTATGTGAAACAAAAAAAGTTATTTTTATCCTATGTGAAAATCATAATACATATCTTCCTTCCCACCGAGGCAGATGGATATTATTTTTATTTTTACACAATGACCCCATTTTAGTCCACTACCATCCTACATCTTTATCAGTAATATGTCCAGTGATGCCACTGACTTATATGCCCAAATGCAGGCAGATGACACCTTACCCCTCTTTCCACTGATGTAGAAGGCGCAGTAAGTAAAAACTTAGCTGAAATATGTAGGCAGTCTGGGTGCAGCAATTAAAAGTACATCTGTTTGAAATATTGCATTCAATCATCCATTTATTCTTTCAGTCATCCCTTCATTCATTTTTTTAATTCCAATGTTATCTTATACGTAGTGAAAAAAGAATCAGAGCCTATTGTGGTAGTCCGGACAGAAAACCAATCTCTAGTGGTCGATTTCCCAATGCAGAACATAAGCACACATTCACTTACACAATACATGTACAATTATAGGCAATTTAGAGAATCACTATTTGACCTCTGAGCATGTCTGTGGGATATAGGAACACACCATAGTCCCCAGAAAAAATCCAAAAGGATACAGAGAGGAAATTCAGCCTCTGAAGAGAAGGTAACCCAAGCATGACACATGCTGGAGAATTCACAGTTACTAGACAAGAGCACTAATCACTACAAAACTGTGATATCCTCAGAAACAGTGGCACTAATAGCTGGCACTGCTGTTAGAATGGGAGTACCTGGCAGCAGCAGCATGTCCTTTCTGCTTCTGATGCAACCTTCAAACAGGCTTAAGGCATTTTAAGGCACATTAAGCTCAGATCTCAGTCTATTTACAAAACTTGATTGTTGTTATAACAACGTGATGGACAATCGGCAGACTCAGCTTCTCTAGCTCGTGCATCTGGAACTCTGAGAAGTCAGTGAGTAGAGCCATTTCCTTTATAATGGAAATGAGGCCTGCACTTAATAGCTAAGACTGCAACTTTCCATGTAAAGTCTATTTGAGTATTCACTTTACTAGTGCTTTTTTATATATCTTGCCTCATAAGGGAAAATAACATTTCTTTCTCTTTAAAAAAATGATATTAGAAAGGATGGATTTAATTGCCATATACTTTTTCCATTCTCAGATTTGATTTGTATCCTCTGCTAAGCCACAGGTCTTACATACAAGTACTATCCTGCCTCTCGCATCCATATGGTCCAACTGCATCCCCCTAGTCACCTTGATAGTGCTTATACTATGCCATGAAAGATGAAGATGACACATGTTGAAATGCTATACTGACAGAGATACAGGAAGCTGACTATTCTAAATTATTCAGGAATGTGATGCATAATTTCCTGAACCATATTTTTTTAAGGTTAATACTTCAGGTAATCAAGTGACTATTCCTCCTTCTGTGCGGCATGAATGAATTTATTTATTTTTGCTAACTCGGTAGGTGGGCTAATCCTTAGATTCTGTTCAGATTGGCAATATAACAAACAAATTGGAAACTTTATTGCCATTCTCCTGCATGTGTCTCTGGGTATAACAAGCAATCAGTCTAAAGTACTATATGCCTTTCTTTCCTAAGTGACAATTCCTGTCCATACTGGTTACAGCGGCTTTACTGGATAATGCAGAAATGCTTACCTTTTGATTACTGGAGGTGAGATTGATATGAAAGAGATCTCTGGTTTTATGACAGCTAGTAAGTGTTTTTTATCCTGAGTATTAGAAATGAGCTAGAATGGTACTGTCCTGCATATATGTTATTCATTAGCAGATGATGCAGTAAATACTTTGTGACAGACACTGTTTCCTTAAGAGCATAAATAGTGTATTTTCACTGCCAGATTCTAAATCACTTACTAATTTATTTGAGTGATAAAATACTCAGTGATCAGACAGCTTGCTAAAGAGATCAGTTGTCATTGCTGTAAACAATGCCAATATGAGCAGATGAATAGCTTCTTTCAAACACTATACGGTTCAAAAAGCAATCCGTGACTTTTCCCATTTCAAAAACTCTAAAGTAGGCAAATTGCATGCGATTTTCAAAGATCAGTATAATTACCCATAATTTGTGGGAATGCTACTTTGTGCTCATGTCATATAACAACCCTTATTCATTTTTATTAGGTCTACAACAGCACAATCTGTCAACTGATAAAGAAATGATAACAGAAGAATCATGCTACATTCATATGTTGATTAATCTGTTCTCAACATCTGCATTACATGTGGGAAAGTTTTATATCGTTTTATGCTGCCTACATAGTATATCAGTTATGAATTGAGGCATTGAGTTAACTTTACTGTCCTGCTATAAAGTACAAATGTCACAATGTAAACTTTGTAATGTGTGTCTTTCATCAGTGAGGATTCAAACTATGAATGAATATTTCATGATTCCATTATTTACTGAAATCATAAGTACTGTAGGAGGTTCTCTCAATTGTTTTAGATTCAAAGATGAGTTGTGTTAATCAGTAATAGAACCACATGATGTTATAAAAGGACAGATGCAGAATTAATGTTGCTTCTGTGTTTAATGAATAATAGAAGCATGTGAATACAGCACTGATGTTACTATGAGGAAAAATTGTAGCATTTTGCATGTTAATAATAATGACTATATGAAGATCTGACACAGGACAGGCCATAAAGATAATAGAAAAACTGTTAAAAAATTGAAAATCCCAGCTCAAAAATACTGACAAAATAATATACTTCCTATCTAGAGAATTATGGCCACCAACAAAAATGCTAACATTTCAGTTCTTCTTAACAATATGACATTAGTCCTTTAAATGTCAAAGCCTGTACATGGTGTTAAACATCACTCCTAGTGGACCAGATAAAGTTAAGTATTGACTGTATAAGTAAGAACAGAAAAATGAAACTTAAAATATTTTGTTTGTTAAATGTATATGTATAGTCATACATACACACAGGCTAACACGTATAAAATGAAGTACTGGGAGTTCAGTGTAATAAACACAACAAATGTTGTCCAAACCGATTGTACGGCCTGATACTGAAACTTCTGGCATTCTGGTTATATTACATTGTGTTTCTGAACTATTGAATCAGCCTAGTATATACCACTTACTTTATCTTCCATAACTACTGCTACAACTAATACCACATCTAATTACTGCATAATTACATAGCATAGGTAATTTTCATAGGTAATAAAAGTTCAGTATCTGCTTTGGCCAATAGTTGAACCAAATGACCATCAGATAGCACAGCTGTTGGCATTTTATTATTACAAATCTCTAAGTAGTATATTCATAGATGAAAAAAACATGCACATTGCACTTTAAATTGTTGATTTAGACTAATACTTTTATTTTAGAGGATTTTCTTTTTTCTCTTACTGCTTGGCATACCTCTTGACCTCTTAAATCAAGAAATTTGGGCAAACCCATAAATGGTTGGGGGAATAAAGGACCAAAAATAGGGAGACTTTTTAAATATTGCTCTTACAAACTTAGGAAGTTAATAGAATAATAGATATTGCATTAGCATGAATTTTCTGAAGGGTATGACATCTAAAACTCTAATGCCTGTCATTATTTTCTGACTTCACCCCTCAATGATTTGCCAGAAAACCACAATTTTATGAGAAACAGACCAAAAATATGAGGCAAAAATCTGGACATTCTGCAAAAATCTGTACATTTGAGACATATGCTGCTCAGACCTCTCAACCTCTTAGAGCAACAAATCTGGACAAAGCCATGAATAATGAATGGACACAGGCCCAAAAATAGGGACAATTTTTAAATATTGCTCTTACAAACTTAGAAAGTTGATATAACAGGTTTTACATTAGAATTAATTTTCTGAAGGGATTGAAGTCTGAAACTCAAATGTCTGTCTTTATTTTCTGACCTCAATGTTTAATGACTTACCAATGATTTGCCAGAAAACCACAACTTTATATAAAAAAAAAAAAACATACCCCAAATATGAGGCAAAAATCTGGACATTCTGTGAAAATCTGTACAGTTGAGAGGAATGATGCTGCTTAGTACCAGGGGTTAAGACAGAAGCAGAACATGTTGCTGTCATGGCACAGAAGGTTGAGGACACAAGAAAGATCAAGTGATATGTCACTCCTCTGCCTTTAGTACACAGAAGTTATAAAATGTAAGTGCCAAAATTAAAATGTTTTGACAAGGGAACAAGCTGCAAGCAGAAACAGAGTTATATGTTGAACAACATTGAGTTCTTCTAAAGGTTAATACTTGATTATAAAATTGAGAAATACAACATATAGATTTTTCATTCATTCTGGTACTGTCAGATATAACTCATTCCCTTGAGGCATCAACATGAATGCTATTTTTAGTTCGCATTCTATGCATAAAAAACGGTTTTCTATTAGGTTTGCTGCAGAGCTCACATCTGATATTTATGTCTGATAACTGGCTTGACAACAACTTTGGTCCTGTCCTGACAACCTAGGTTCTCTGTAATACAGCACCCCTGACTGAACCATGCTGGAGTAGTGATGCGATTAATTATCATTCAACTACTGAACTGAATAAGATCACAATTTTGTTACACTAATACCAATGACATTCAAATGGGCATGGCAGCATCCCATGGGAACCTCCTCATCTACTGTCCAGCTACTAGTGAAATAGCATTCCTTTAAAAGTTCTCTGATGTTCTTATTTCATGGGTGCTTTCATCTCCCAGAAGACTCATGCAGGGAGACTTCAATATCAGTGCTGATGAGAGATCAGTGGTGTTTCTAAAATAATTTCTTTGTATTAGAGCTCAGGTTTGCTCTGATGATTACTTCTACTTCCCATAGATTCCAGTGTACTGTAGTCTTGGTCTTCTAACTTGGTATCATAGTTATGATTTGGAAGTGGAACATGTTATCTGATCAGATCACTTGATCTTCTATTTAATGATAGACCACCTCTAGGTAGAAATCACTGACATGGATTATGTGCCACAAATATGCTCTTCCCTGTTCTGCTCTACAGATTCAAGGCTGCATTAAAATGTGTCCAAATAAGTCTGCAGAGTCCTGTAGTAAAGCTATGAGTCTTCTCTTGACTATCTTGGCTTAGACCTATGTATGGACAGTCCAGCTAGCTCTGCATGAGCCATGGTTTGAGTGTGATCTCCATAAACATGGGAAGACTGTTCAAATGGTGAAACAAATTTGGTGGCACTCTGGCCTGCTTGATGATAAGGTAATTCTGGGTAATCACTTTTCATTCTTCCAGTCTGAGAGCACCTTGAAAAAGTCTGTGAACATCTCCAGAGAGATTGCAACACAAACAAGTTGGCCAGGTGCATTCTTTTGTGTAGAGGAGAGGCTACGCATGACAGACTGTCTAACTGCCTAGAAGACTTTAGAAAATAATTTGATTTAGATGTTCAGTACTTTGCCACCAGGCTTGTTCTTATCAGACTGGGAGTCTGGCAAGGTCCTCACCATGGAGGCAAGACTGTCTTTGAGCTGATTATCTAGTTAGTCTAGAGGCATTAGTTCAAGTCCTGGACCAGAGTGCACTTACGCCTCCTGAAGGCAGAGCATTTATAACTTAACTAATGGAAACCTTGATTACTTCTGTCCTCAAAGATTTTGGTTTACATAATGATGATCATGATAACTGTTGATCTGTCTCAGGCATTTCTTTAAAAGTAAAGGTCAGGATCAAGTAAGATTTCACCAACTAGAATGTTATTTAAGAGAAAATAACAAGAAAGATGTTTCGAGTCTGGTTTTGATATAGATACATCACCGAAAAGGCACTTGGTAGGGTCTTTAATGATCTGATGTTGAGGGATCAATAGTATTAATTGTGCTAGTCTTTCCTTGATGCCTCTTTGATGTCTGATATTGTGGACCATTCCATCTTTCTTTATCATTTGAATAATTTCTGTGGTGTCTCTTGAGCATTCATGGACTGGTTTGTCACCTATGTCTCTAGACAATTGTAAGGAGTCGTGTCAGAGTTTAACACCTCTTGATGCTGCACAGGATTCCATACTTTGTCCACTACTGTTCGCTATCTCCATGTCTCATTTGGGACATGTTATTTAATGGAGAGGCTTGGAGTACAGTTATTAAGCTGATGAAACACAGTTACTACTCTCATTGCCTCTGGAGTACATTAGCTCTTAATCAGTTAGAGAATGACTTAGAGAACATTCCCATTTCTGGATAGTTGTTAATCAGCTTATGAATATCTATATAATATAAAAACAACAAGCAAGAACAAAATAAAATAAAATATCATATTATATATATAGCCCCAATGGGGAATAAATGCATTCTGTGTGGACTACATTGTTTTATTTTATTTAGCTTACATATATTATTTAAAAATTGGTGTCTGTTGCCATCCAAATTACTGGAAGATTCTTCAGTTCCATTTTTGCCTGTAAATATCATATGTTAATAATCTTGTCAATAATTTCTACCCTAGATGCATGCTCAGGGAAGGGAGATTTCTGACAAAAAAGGCAGATATTAAAAGGACAGCTTTCAACAGTTGCAAACATCCTGTTGTTTTCATATTACAAAATGTATTCTTATTGAGTATTATATTGTACTCTGATTATTTGCAGAGCAAAGTACACAGCTCTCGAACTTGCTGCCTGAATGGCTGCAAGGATTCCTATCACATGATTTGGCTACAAATAATTTTATTGTTCATTAAAAAGTCTGTATACAAACCATTGTCCGTTGCTATGTTCTTTGTAATTTTATCAGTTTAATTTCTGGTTTTGTGTTTACTTTTATCTTATACCTCTGTGTTTTGTTTATAGAGAGCTTGGGTTCAAGAACTTGCATAAACCTGAAGATGAAGTTATGGTTGTTTCATGCACTTATGACTGTTATGATACAACTATGTTAATGTGAATTAGAATAAATTCTTGGAAGACATAGTTTAATATATATTAATAGATACCTGAGTAGATAATGATACTAAGATGGTTTTGTAAAGTACGGTAGTACTGATACAAAAGTTAGTATGCATACAAACAATAAGTTTCTGTAAATTCAGAGTGATAGCAGATTGGAGTCTTAAGTAGTGCAGGCAGAAACTATGTGATATTTCCAGGTAAAGGGCACTGGGAGAAGTTACAGTTATAAATAAAACAGGCACTGGACAATTAAATTTCCTGGCATATAACCATAAAAGTCACAAATTTTGGAAGCAAAGAGACACAATAGTAGGTTTGTCATGGTTGCAAACTATAAGCAAAAATCCAAAATGAAAGTGAATATTAAACTTTGGTAGCAGTGGTGTGCTGGAAGGTATTGTTGAAATATACATGACATGAGTTAATGTTGTTAATTTTTTTTTAAGTTGTGTTTTTATCTTATTACATATTTATTGGTATATGCTATGGCTGACCTTTGCTTAAATTAATATAACATTTGAATGTGGTGTATGGTTTTATGCTGATAATCACTGTCAGTGCATTAACCCTATGTGGGCATGCCAGGTTGTGTGATAATGGTGTGTTATTTAATGTATAATGAGTCTGTTTCTTCCTTTACTTTAGTATGACAGGGGTATGTAAATTCATTGTTATACTGGGTATCACTGACACTCCAGATTGAAGTTTGGTGGCAGTAGTGAATCAATGTTTGCAGACTTTTCTTATTACTGCATTTGCTTTATCTTGGCATTAATATATGCAGATGAGGGGGTAATGCCACTCACTAAACACTTTTTCTGTTTCCTTTATTGAGTTGTTGGTTGCGCTGGACAGACTTTTTTTCTAACAAGTGGTTCACTGTTTTAATTTTTTTGGCTTTGACTGCTTTTTCTTGTCCTGGTTTTTGTTGATGTTTTTTTTTTTCAGTCTATGGTTATTTTGTGCATCAAATTTGTTCCATGCACTGGAGACAGCAAGTTCTGGGTATCCAGATGTTATATTCCGTCATATATCTGTATTCCCTCACAGACTTGAAAATCCGGCAAACTGTCACTCTTTTCATAGTTTTGTATTAGACTGTCTACTCTATTCAGAAATTTTAAGCCTGGCCTATGACTTCATTCCAAAGGTAGGAATCAAACCCTGTACCTTGTGTCTAGCAGGTAAACACCTTAACTATTATGCCAATCTGCCAACCCCCAACCTCCTGCTAACCCCCAATCCCATAGTCAAAAGTGATTTAACAAGAAAAGCTATAAAACACAGACATACTTAACAACAAAAAAATAAAATATAAGAAAAGCAATAAACATGCAGATCAAGTAAAAAGAAAACTGTCACCCTCTTCCTATTTTTGTACCAGCCTATCTGCACTATTGAGCCATTTTAAGCCTACCCAGATTCTGTATACAAGCCATTGTCCTTCACTACGTTCTTTGTAATTTCATCAATTTCATTTCTGTTTTTACATTTACTGATATCTTATGTCTCTGTGTTTTGTTTATAGAGAGCTTGGGTTAAAGAACTTCTATAAACTTGAAGATGAAGTTATGGTTGTTTCATGCACTTATGACTGTTGCAACACAACTGTGTTAATGTCAACTAGAATAAATTCATTCGGAACATGGTTTATATATATATATATATATATATATATATATATATATATATATATATATATATATATATATGTTATTCATTACCAGAGTAGTTAATGATGCCAGGATGGTTTTGTAAAGCATGGTAGTACTGATATGAAAGTTAAAACCGTAGTACTACTGCTACAAAAGTTAATATGCATACATAAAGTGAAAGGTCTGTGTAGATTCAGAGTGATCGCAGATGGGAGTCTTATGTAGTGTATGCAGACACTATGATAATTCCAGGTAACGGGCACTGGAAGAAGTTGCAGTTATAAATAAAACAGGTGCTGGACAATTTCTTGGCATATAACAATAAAGGTCGCACATTTTGCAAGAACAAAGAGACACAACAGTAGGTTTGTCATGGTAGCAAAGTACAAACAAAAGTCCAAAATGAAAGTGAATATTAAACTTTGGTAGTGTATATGGCCCTCATGTTGATTCCCTCATGGTTGCTCCATTTGTGAGAAGGGTCATTCTTTCATCAAGTGTGAGTTTAAAGAAAGTCGAGTGATGGGTAAGTTAGCCTTTGGGATGAGACAAGACTATAGTCCATGACCAGGGGAGGTGTTTCCTGAGTTAGGTAAGTTGCAATCATTTAATTTCAAGGCAAATTTTGGTGTAGTTGGCTGGCCACTTCATTTATTCTGTTATTGCACCATTGATAGGATCTTCAATATGCTAAACCTTTACACAGTCATTTATTAATGGATCTCACTCTTTCATCGGCAGACTCATTTATGACACAATCAAAACATAAGGAAACTTAAGGTGGTCAGCAGGTACCATGAGAAGAATGAACAGGATGTGGATTTAGTTAGGGGTGTTAGCAGATGAGTCCAGGACATCTTTATCATTTAACAGGAGTCATCAGGTAAGTTTAAAATTTTAATCTTATTTGGGCACGTAGTCCAGTCAGTTCCAAATATGCTTAATATTGATATGCATCTTTGTTCTCAATGTGGGAGTATGCAGCCAGTTGTTAAGGATGACATAATAGTTGTAATTTAAGGTTTTTACCTTAATGTTGACCCAGGTGTTAACTTCAATTACTTTGATGAGTTAAAGGGGTTTATTCCTTCTGTAGTTCCCAGTTGGACTGTGAGACATTCTTTCATTAAAAAATCACTTTAGAAAAGACTTTTCTGATCAACAAGACATAGCAGGTAGTGAAAGTTTCCAAATCAGGTTTGTCATCATTTTACTTCCTCATTTATTTAGTATTGGTAAATGCTAAGATAGTACTTTCACTTTAAATGTATCATTAGCAAAATAAAGTCTCTTCAAGTGGGATGTTATAGTTTAATATCTCGTTTTGGATGAAGTCATACTGACCAATCAGCAAATTAATATACTGAGCTGGTAAATGTATATGGTTCACATCATCACCAGACCCTTGTGCATATACTTTTAGGGCCATGGCTTATTTTCGACATGGCTATTTTCAGAGTATGCAGTGTCATCTGCTGCATTCAAAATTGAGAACAACATTACAATAGTTGGGGTGCTTAGATCTTCTAGGCAACAAAAGTCTAATGTTTGAATGATTTATGGCTTGTAGGTAATTAGGAACAGGTTACTTGTTAAGATATTATGATGGGTCAGAAATATATGTCATAATATTTCCTAACATTGTTTAAGGTACATCATTCAGTACTTGTTAGTCCTTTCCTTGTTATATATAAACTGAGGGCTTCACTTGAACTTTGGGTCAAGCTTTAAACTTTGAGCATTAAATCAAGCCAATTTTTCAGCCAGTAATGGGGAGTCAATTATTTTTGATGTGGGGTTCCTCCTTTGAATTTTTCTTTCATGTTAGTACTGTTG
Organism: Protopterus annectens; assembly: GCF_019279795.1. Taxonomy (NCBI): domain Eukaryota; kingdom Metazoa; phylum Chordata; order Ceratodontiformes; family Protopteridae; genus Protopterus; species Protopterus annectens. The sequence goes on from NC_056733.1 coordinate 1,377,660,622, forward strand.
TACAGGAATGCCATTTTATTTTGCTTTTCAGGTTTGGGGAAGTCATCAAAAACAGCATGGGCTCTGGGTTTTTAATGGTTTATTCATAATCATCAAGTTAAGTTCATATTTATTAGGAACTCAATGCTAGATCCTGTGCAGGGATTTGTGGGTAGCAGTATGTTGCACAACTTGCATTAATCTGAGCTTTTTTCAGTTACCAATCAAGTATCCTCCTGTTTCCTTTATATTATCTAGTACTTCAAGGGTTTGGGAATTTTTATTGATCCCACAGAGCATGTCCCAAGCCTTTATACTGTCCTTGCCTATACCTCTCAACTGTACAGATTTTCACAGAATGTCCAGATTTTTGCCTCATATTTTTGGTCCATTTTTCACAAAATTGTGGTTTTCTGGCAAATTAGTGGCAAATCATTAAAGAGTGAAGTTAGAAAATAATGACAGACATTTGAGATTCAAATTTCATACCCTTCAGAAAATGTATGCCAATGCAAAACCTGTTATTCTATCAACTTTCTAAGTCTGTAAGAGCAATATTTAAAAAATGTCCCTATTTTTGGTCCTTAGTCCCACTTTTATTTATGCCTTTGTCCACATTTCTTGCTGTAAGAGGTTAAGAGGTATGCTGTATGTCCAGCCTGTTATTCCCAGTGGTGCTTGCCTTCCTGACATATTCAGCGGAGTTTATAGTGGAGAAGGTTATCATATAGTTCTCTATTGTAATTTGTGATCTGCATTATATGTTCATAGCTTCATAGGAGGTAACTAGGCTAGTGGCCCTAGCATCTTTACAAGCCTAGCCACGTTAATTCCAAGTATCCCCATTTGTTCTTTTTTGGGTAGTTTGCAGAATGAATTTATAAACAGAGCAGGTCTGTGAGCAATACCAGCTGACCCTGTCCATGAGGTACATAGGTTCCACCCCAGGGCTGAATTTGTAGTCTCCCATCCAATTATTTAGGTTTTGTTTGAATAGAGTCAGTAAAGAGCTCTGTTTTACGTGAATATCTCATCTATTCCAGAGAAGTGGCAGTCTCTAGAAGACATATCTGTCTCTCCAACATGATTTGTTAATGTCACAAGCTAGGTTAAGATACCTAGAGCAAGTTACTCTTGAGCCATTTGACCCGTGGATGTGCATCATTTCCATTAGGGCAGAGTTGGAGATTTCATTATAGATCAGGCACAAGTCACCTCTCAGTAACCTATAAGATACAGAGTAAAGTTACAGGGCCTTCAGCCTGTTCATGTAGGTCATGGTTTGGAGTCCCTGCATTTTCTTTGTGAAAAACCTCTGAGGTCTCTCCAGTAGCTGCAGGTGTCTGCTGAGGTACATGCAAAAGGGTGCATTATACTCCACTAGTGGTCTGGTGAGGGTCAAGTACAGTGGAGTTATAACATCCCTTGACCTGGATGCTATGCCATTGCTTATTTGGTTCACTGCATAGAAGGCTTTCCTTAGCAGTGTGGAAATGTAGTGGTCAAAGTTCAGATTGCTATCAAACTGTGTTCTTGAGCCTTGCACCACTGGGTTGTAACTCAGGGGGGTGTTATCAATATTGTAATTTGTATGGAATTCTATTTTGCTAAAGGGAATAATAATGCATTTCTTTTTTGCATTTAGTTTTAGACCATGGCTTTGACACTAATCATTTGTTTGCAGTAGCCCTTCTTGTAATATGTTGACATCGTTGGGGGACTGAGTAATTGCTCCCAGTTTTCAATCATCAGCAAACATGGTGAGCCAAAGGCCATCCACTTTGGCTTGGATTCCTGAGAAAAAGATGCCAAATAATAAGGGGCCCAGCACAGACCCCTGTGGTACTCCATTGGTGACTGGGCTACTGGTGGAGGTGAAGTCACCAATGTTGACAGACTGTGTTCTGTCAGTGAGACAATTGGCTACCCACCTAGTCACATAAAGTTTAATCCCTGTCTGGGAGAGTTTCTCAATGATGCCAGGGTGGGGCATTGTGTTGAAAACCTTGGCAAAGTCAAGATAGGCTGTATGCACTGTCTTACCTTCATCTATATATTTGGTGATATTCTAAAAGAAGTCTACCAGGCTTAATAAGCATGATCTACCCTTAATGAAGCCAAACTGGGTTGGGTCCAGCATTTGGAAGTCGCCTATGTCCTTTTCGATAAGTTCCATGATCATTCTTTCCATGGCCTTGCAGATGAGACTGGTTAGACTTATGAGTCTGTAGTTCCCAGAGTCAGTTGATGGCCCCTCTTTGTGCAGGGAAATTACTGTGACTGTTCTCCATTCTGCAGAAACATAACCAGTTCTCAAGCTATGATTAAACTGAATGCCAAGTGGGCCTGCTAAGTCTTGTTTTAGATAATTTAGTAATCAACCTGGGATTATTATCTGGTCGCACTGAGCCTTGAGGCTGTGTTTTTAGCCTTGGTGAGTGCAGAGATGAACTGTTCTCTAGAGGTACTAGGCAGAGTACTGGTGTCAGGTATGTTTTAGGATATGGTAGGTGGGAATAGGGGGATGATGTTTACACTGAATCTGTCAGCTAGCAGGTTGGACATATCTTTCTGTGTAGTATGAATGATCCCATCTACAACCAGTGCAGCACATAGCTAGGTATTCCCTTTTAGGCTTCGGATGCAGTTAAGGAATGCCTTATGATTATCCTTGGCTAGTGATGAGACTAGTTTCATAATTTGCTTTAAAACACTTTTCAAGATTTCTGATCTTCTTGTTTAGGCTTAGGAGGGAACTCTTCCTCTTTAGAGTGATATCCCTCTTGCTGTTGGACAACATTTTCTTCCTCTTGTTATATAATCTGTTTATATTTGAAGTCCACCACAGGTGCTTGTTTTGATGGGAAGACCTGGTTTTGATCTGGTCAGGTACAGCGGGGTTTATGCAGTTTGTACAGGGCATTTGCATACACATGTGTATAATGATCATTGGTGTCTGTAGTTGTGAGTGGTATGAAGGATTTTATACTATCACTTAGTTTGCTGTAGTTAGCTTTGGTGAAGTTGTTTTATAATTTTTGTACTTGTGAGAGTGTCAGCTTCAGTAGTTACTTCAAAGAAGACTGATTTTTGGTCTGACCTAACCAGGGAGGGCATCATGCATGGGGAAGTACAGTTCCCCCTCCCCCATGTTAGTGACTACCATGTCCAGAACATTAGAGCACCTAGTGGGGTTGCAGACTATCTGTTCCAGATCATTTGTGTAAAGAAAAGTTCAGCAACCTCTGGGCAAGCATGTTTTTGCTCATGTATGTCCCCCAGTCTATGGAAGGATTGTTGACATCTCCCATTACTAAGGTGTTGTTCTGTATGGCAAGGGATTCCAGTAAACTGAAGTAGGTGGTGTGCTTATCCTGGTTCATGGTGGGGGATCTATAGCTAACAAAGATGTGGTGTGGTACTTTCCCAATAGTTAACTGGACATGGAATAGTTCAAGAGAGTCATGCTGTTTGACCAGTCTTGAAGTGTATTTGATTTTATTGAAGATGGATACATCTCCACCTTTGATTCCTTCATGTCCTATTGAGGTCATGTGTGGAAGGCATTGTAGCCTTGCATGGCTGGGGTGCTCTCAGCGGCCTTGAACCTTGCTTATACTAAATACCCTAGAGGTATTCATTAAATTTTTCAGCCATTTATATCTAACTTATCTAGCTTTAGTCAATATTTGTAAACCCTTTTTGTTACGTAACAAATCCTTGTTTTATTGGTTTGGGACCAGGGTTAGGACATGATTCAATGTGTGATGTCCATGGTTAAAGCTAATTCTATTTGGCACTGGGTCCAAGGCTTCTTATTTAATTATTTTACTTATGCACTCAGGGAAACATTTTGTTAATTGGACTTTTTGTCACATTATGTTACTTCTTGGGGGGGGGTTTAAATTGACCCCCCAGCCGTATGGGTGCAGCATGCTATGGTAGGGTGAAGTGAAACAAAATAATTATCAATCAGGCCTTTTCCTCCAGCTCTTCTTGACCTGTTATAATGGCCTGAAACTTGGTACATGTTCAGTTTGTTTACCATATTATAAGCAATTAACTCTGTTTCTCATTTAATTGTTTGCATAAAGATTTCTTTCAATGGGGTTTAAAGTTTTAAATTATGATTCTCAAGTCTTTGTATAATATGTACATTGTTTTTGACCTTTCCTGCCAAGACATTAATCCTTTTGAAAAGGTTAAGGAGGTAGTCCTCTTGGACACTCCAATATTAGATAGCTTCATAAACTGTTGATCTGCTTGTTCATGGACTGTTTTTTTTTTTTCCTTGCAGGTGGTCTGTGAGCTTATTTCACATTATTTTTTGTGTACTGGGTAGCCATCACAGCCTGGATCTGTCGAGGAGGATTGCACAGTATCTGTTCTGAGATCTTGATATTTGTGAAGTAATTTGTAAAGGTTTTGATGACATAAAAAGGGATTTCTTACTGTCAGTTTTATTTCTGGTAATGGAAGAAATGGTCAGCTAATCATTCTCATTTATATTTAGTAGCTAATGATACTGGGATACTGGGAAGATACCTAAGCCTTGACTATTTTCTCATGCAGCAAGACATGCTACTGACTTATAACAGTTATTACTGAGCCTTTTGATAGCCTGGACCCCTGTTGACCCAAATGTTAACTTTGTCATGAGCTAATCTTACAGACTTGAGGCAATGTTGAAATGTTTGAAGTATGGAATGGATGATTTTTATCACTTTGGGCATTGGAACCATTGAATATTGTGATTTGCTGACAAGATCTCATTTTGTTTGTCACTTATGAGTAACTTTTTCTGAGTTAATTTGACAACTTTAATTTTCTTTATGTGAAAAATAATATTTCAGTAAGCCCTGTTGAAATGAATACTTGAGAGGAAAGTTTGCAATCTATGTGTTGGTCTTCTGGTAAACAGTGGTATGATTGCAGCTTCTTTCACAATCATGGATAGGAAATTGGGGGATGGTGGGATGCTTTGTAACAGCCTAGTAGGAGGCTGCTGTGTGACATTCCCCTCTTTTCCTTTCCCTCAACCCTTTCTTGGGTCACTGCAAGGTAAAACATGGAAGTGCAAATGATGCCCACAGAGCATGTGGCCACTAACCAGTTTGTTGAGAAGTTCCAGTGAGGACACCACTCAGCTTGAAGGGTACAAGCCAAGCAAGTCGAGTGGTTAATCATGTGACCCAGTCAACAGGACCTTTTGGAATAATTGTAATGGTATGATGTTTTCAGTGTCATGTCATTTGATGGTTTTATACTGCTGATTTCATTAATGGTGGAGTTTACGTATCATATTAATAAACTGGTCTCTATGTCTATGAGGCATCCTGGTATTTTGTTACAGAAATTGGGGCTAAGTGGAAAAATAAGGTTTGTACACCAAACCTTTTTGTCTTTCTGCGTTGTGGATGAAATGGCCAGTCCATAGTTCATGATTGTGAGCACTTTTTAACCTGCTGCCATGTTTTTTTACTGGCATTTCCACATTACAGCTTAAGTTTTCATAGTCTCTCCCTCCCTCTCCCCTCATTCTGGATGGTCACTGCACAACTCTCACCTCTTTTCATTTGCCCAGCCCTTTCCTAAGGTACTTCAAGGCAGAACATGTAAGTGTGAGCAGTACATGATACTGCACATCGCCACTGGCAAGTTTGCTGACAAGGCACATGTGGATGTCACTCAGCTGGAAGGTACAGACCAGGCTAGTCAACCAGTCAGTCTTGCAACCCTGTGAACAGGGCCTTTTGGTAACATTGCAGTGTTATGATGCTTTCAGAGTCATGTAGTTTTTATAATACTGATATTATTTCTGGTGGAGTTATGTATTCTTTTAATAAACTAGACACAATGCGTATGAGGTAGCTAGGTATTTTGTGGGTGAAAGCGGGGCTAACAGGACAAACTAATTTTGTCTCATTATGCATTGATGAAAGGAAATCAGAGGGTAATGCAAACAATAGAAGAAGGACATTAACAAGAAAATTGGAAGCATTAGTATGGAAGGAACTATAGTCTTACTACTGGGCCAAGGGTCATCTCAATGAAAGGAAAGGACATGGTTGATTCAAGCAAAGGAACAATCTTCAAAGTTTTATAAAGAAAGATAGAAAACAGGGAGAAGGTAGAGGGATCAAAGATTTTCAGAAGAATGTCTAGTAGCATGAAGAGTAGCAGTTGAGAAGAGAACAATATATCGTAAGCTCAGAATAAGTAGTTTAGTATGGCTTGGGATAACGATCACGCTAATGATGTCCTCTGGAAGTTTAAGGTGGCTGGGCATGGCTATACAATGAACTATTCCAAAAGGACAAGGCCTAAATGAAAGGCATGTATGGCCTGCAATGAGATGACCCATAGTTTAATGGCAGAGATCTGGGGCTTTATGGTTAGCAAGCCTGATCCATCATTAGGAATTATGGAAAAGGTTAAGGCTTGAAGAAAATAATAAATAGCAAACAGAAGCAT